>NC_136501.1:102513382-102723382 GCF_053919585.1 Euprymna scolopes | reverse complement strand
GCATATCTATGTATACATATATCTACACATATAAACATATGTGTACATATATATATATATATGTATACATGTACGTATACATATTTATACATATATACATATATGCATATCTATACATATATATGAATGTCTATAAATATATATCCATAGCTATAAATATAACCTCATACATATACATATATATGCATACATATACACACACATATATATATATATATATGTATGCCTATACATATATATGTATGCCTATACATATATATGCATACCTATACATATATATGCATACCTATACATATATATGCATACCTATACATATATATGCATACCTATACATATATATGCATACTTATACATATATATGCATACCTATACATATATATTCATAACTATACATATATATTCATAACTATACATATATATTCATACCTATACATATATATTCATACCTATACATATATATTCATACCTATACATATATATTCATACCTATACATATATATTCATGCCTATACATATATATTCATACCTGTACATATATATTCATACCTGTACATATATATATAGGCAAAACTATACATATATACAAATCTATATATACATGTCTATATATATATACCTATATATATATGTATATATACACATATGTATTCATATATAGACAAACATCTATACATATCTAGATACATATATATATATATATATATATATATATATATATATATAGATATCTATACATATATAGATAAATATCTATACATATATAATAGGAATAAATATTTATAGGCTATAAAACTCTGAGGATAAAAATTGATCAGACCCATTTCCTAAGAGTCCACTTAAAAATATTGTTTAACGGAGTCCAGCTCATAGAGCTAATGACTATTAAGGATACAATCCAATTGTCGGCAGAAGAAGGCTAATTCGTTGACGGGCAAATATCAACAAAGCCTAATTACTTGATTTGCACGAAGGAAAAATTACAAATTTTGGTGTGCGAAATTCACTGGCATTACGAATTTAAGCGTCCGAATTCAGAAAAATCAAAGTACCCAATATGTATATTTAAAAATACATCTGTTGAAGCTATTATCGAGGATTCACATGGTTTATACATACGTTGATAATAAGTTTAATCAATAATCCGTGTATATATAACTTATCAAGAAAACCAATAAATTATCTAGCAAGACATTGGGATGATTTTTTGTTTAATATCAGAGAGAGATGCTAATTTTAAGGTGCTGATATATATATATATATATATATATACAGTAGAACCCCGTTTTTTTAAAGGTTACGATGTGAAATACAAAGTTTTCTGATCGTTGCTTACGGTAGTTGCCATCTGACGGTGTTATGTATAATCTATTATATGCTGTACTGTATTTGTTACCAATTTCTAATGCCACATCCCAGGGTTCTACTGTATTTGCTTGAGTTTGTAAATTATGGAAATAACATTATAACTTATTTGCAAATTCATTACTTTCTGTTTTATACACGTAGAAAATCAATTTAGCTGTAGTCATTTTATAGAATTGTAAATTTCAGTACAGGTCAGATTATAAAAAAAAGCCAGAGTTTTTAAATGTCACGTAAGCGAAATTTGCAAAAGGCCAAATACGATGCGATGTTCGTTTGTTGTATAGAATTGATTAAAACATAGAGTGATTAGCTTTGCACTTACTATTTTTTCAATCAATTGTGAACATGTACTATACAAATTGAATATCGAGCGTACAAGAAAGGAAAGTAAGAAATAAGTAATGTACCAGCTCCTTTTGCTGTGCAAAAATAAACAGCTACGTATCTAGAAAAAATAACTTTTAAAAACTAAAATAGTAATATAGGACAAGAAAGGGATTAAAAGACCACTTCGTAAGAATTATGTTAGCTAATGGCGCAAGGAAAAAAAACTACATGAAAAATATACCTGGTTAGCTAGGTGCAAGAGTGATACAAAATTTGCCCTTAGTGTAATGTATAGAATTTAAGGTGAATGTTTGGAATCCGATTTAGTGCTTTATGCCTTACAAAGAGAAAATGATAACACGATTAAAAAAATTAGATTTATATATAAATCATTTATTAATATACGTTAAAGTCTGATAAGTACCCAAAACCTTTGATAATGGAGTATCTCCTAAAAGTACGACCTTAAGGGAAAAGTTCACATAGCCCACAAGAAAAAAACAAGCAGGATATTATATATGTTTCTTTTATTATGTAGAGTGCTCTTATGAATCGCATTAGCGCAAAACATGCATACATATGTAAATAATATAAACTCGACAAGAGATTGTTCCACTTGCCGAATATTCGATAAACTTACAAATGTTGATTTTTTTTCTTAAATTTTAATTTCCACTAATAGCATCCTTCGTGCCGCATATATACTAAGTCAAAATTGTCCATAGTCATCGTCAAAAACGGTGTATAGGATTAACATTACAAGTATTTCAATAAATGCACTGACCTTTTATGTTCATATTTCCGATTTTGTTTACGTTTAGACGGATATAACCTTATTCGTCTGTACCTGTAAATTCACCCGTGTCCATTCGTGCGTTCTTCTGTCCGCAGTTTTCTTAATAACTACGCCTTGAAACTTTTTGAAATTTTGTACAAATATTAAACATGATATAAGCACAAAAGTAACAAAACGGATTTTTCGCGAAAACTCCAATTGCCCCCCTAGGGGTGCCTTTCGATTATAAATGGCGAAAATTTACACTGTTGTGCTTATTAAAAAACGATTGTTGCCTTGAATTTTTATAAAACTTTCTGAAAAGTTGTAACAAAATGATATAATTCTGTTTGTCTATACTTCACGATAAATCTTAGGATTAATAAAAAGACTCCATTTTCGGGACTATTTTATTATATTGGTCCAAAATATTCTGTGTATGTCTATTTAGCAGCTTTGCATGGTGCTGGACTCAAATTCTATTATGTTAAGGCCTTGGAGACATTTGAGGCTAAATGGGGGGGGGCAAATGATGAACGTAACAATTTCTTCTTTTTTTTTGTATGATGCAGAACACAAATTTACACATGTTAAGGCCTAAAACTGCATTGTTTGTTTATTTTCACTAGGGTTTGAGGTCTCCTGGAGACTTTTGGGGCTAAATGCGGAAGAGGGGCAAATTCTGTAATTTTTTAAATACCTTGTTCACATGTACGCTTCACTTGTTTCATTTCCCTTTTTGTTTATGTTTTTATGGATGTAACATTTATTATTAATGTATGTATTTATAAGATATAGTACGTAGTTTACATGCGGTTTAGCTAGATGTTTGCTGAAGTAATAAGATCCGACCATACGGTTAAATATAGATAGTAATGAGATAAAAATTTCATGACGTTAGTTTTATTTAAGCCATGTGAGTGAGACTTTCTTTTTGAGGAGTATGTAGCCTATTTAGTTAAATCTATACTCCAATTAATTTGGGTTTTTGTGTATTGATATTCATATTTAAACACTTTTTTCTATTTATTTAAAAAGAAAAATTTGTTATAATTCGTTGTGGAAATACATTCATCTTCAAAAAACATAGCTAACTTGTATATTCTTTGAAATGTTCATTTTAAGTAATACCCTATTAGTTTTTTTTCTGTTTTCTTTGTGGGCCGTCATCTTTAGTTAACTATTACGTGTAATTATATTCATGCAGGTATTCTACATGATTTATACTTGGGTAATATTTGCGTAAAAAGTTCATTGTAAACACAAACCTCATATATATATATATATATATATATATATATATGCGTATATATATGTATGCGTATATATATGCGTATATATGTATATATATGCGTATATATACATATATGCATATATATGCGTATATATATGCGCATATAAATATGCGCGTATATATATGCGTATATAAATATGCGCGTATATATATATATATATATATATATATATATATATATATATGTTTTTAAAATGACGACTATGTTTCTCTGTCACATTTTGGTCTATAGATATGACATTAAATATATGCGAACACATGCGCCACTTCATATTTCAGTTTTACCCATAGAAAATTAGTGCAAAATTGCGAAAATGTAAAAAAAATGCTGGAAGCATGTAGTAATTGATCTGCCATTATTATATGTATCTATATATATATATATATATATATATATATATATACATGTGTGTGTGTATGTATAGGTGTATGTATGTTTATGTACATGTGTATGTGTGTATATCTATGTTTATATGTATGTATATGTGTGTATGTGTGTGTATGTGTGCATGTATGTATATAGGCGTGTGTATGTGTATTTATGCATGTGTGTATGTATGCATATATATGTGTGGGCATGTATGTATGTATGAGTGCATATTTACGTACATGTATGTATATGTAGTTAAGTGTGTGTGTATATATGCATGTGCGTATGTGTACGTATGGATGTATGCATGTTTAAATATATGTCTGCTTGTGCGTGTGATTTTTTTTTTCCGGCAGGACTAAAGTTAAGGTTATCTTCGGGCTCATGGACTTTCAGTACCTGAGGGAGTGGCACTAGTCTGACATGACAAGACGTTGCAATCATTCTGTATGCCTAAAATTTTGAGGCTCGACTCTTCGGAGGATAAATGAATAATGTCGCATTTTTTCACGTTCTTTTCTTCTTTAGAGGTACGGGTTCGAACCTGCCTGTTAACTACCACTTTTTTTTTGCTCAACACACACCTTTAAACATCCGGGCAATCTACGGAAGCCGGCTAAATCGATAATATAAATCTCACTTGTCTGTTAAAATGTATGTATGTATGTATGTATGTATGTATGTATGCATGCTTGTTTGAGTGGTCATGGTCTGGTGTGGACGTGTTAAAAGCACACAGATGTCTTAGCGTCTTTCTGTGCTTCTCCCAGACAAATCAACCCCACGTGCACGTCGTGACCACTGCCACGCAAACGGGGCTCTGATGAACGGTGAGTGTCCCGCGGCGTATAAATGGACATCCGTTGCCTTGTGGGCCAAGGTTATTTAACGAAAGGCTAAGGGTGAAGTAATCCTGTCAGAAACCTCCAAAGGAGCGTGGACCCTGTAAGCTGCGGCCTATATGACCCACCGGCGTGTGGAATATGCTCTTGTGCCCAGCAACCTTAGTTCCACTCGTGGCTCAAATGGCATGGTGGGTGGAGAGGGCTCTGTAAGCCGTAGTGAAGGCAACCTCCCTAGGAGAAGTAAAACTCTGATAAAAACCTGCGATGACTGCTGCATCCATTGATGTTGACTTGCTCTTCTTTTTGACTCAATTTGGCAGTTGTTTAGACAGTGGGATTGTCTCAGTGCAAAGCCTTTCCTCACTATAACAATTCTCATGCACAGGCATTGTTCGATATAAATTAGATAAATTTTTTACTATCTCGTGTATCTTTATAACAAAAAAGGCTGGCCGTAGCCTAAAACGGCAAAATAATCAATGAAGTTGGCAAATATGGTTATGAACGTAAATAGCAATAAGGGAACTGGAACTTCCAGGGCCTGGCCCGGTAGGTTTTCCAGGGCTCCACAACTTGGACCCGGTCGTCATCATGCTACTGCGAGGAAATATATGAGAATGACCATCGGCTGTTGGAATGTGCGGACGCTGTCTGACTTGCCCTCAGCAATAACGCGTCCAGAGCGTAGATCTGCTCTTGTATCTAAGGAACTTCAACATTATGACATGGAAATGCTCTGTCTGAGACCAGGCTGGCTGATGAGGGACAGTTTTCTGAGTTGGTTGGGGCCTACACTATTTTCTGGACTGGTAGAGCGGATTAATGTGAGAGGGAATCAGATGTGGCTTTTGCTATAAAGGCATCAATTCTTTCTAGCTTGGAAGAACATTCCTGCGGTGTGAGTGACGGGATCATGACTGCGAGGTTAATTCTTGAGTGTTTATGCACCTACTATGTATGCAGCAGAAGATGAAAGGGTTGCTTTCTACCTTGTATTGTGCAGTGTAGTTAGACGCATTCCCTCTGCTGATAAGATCTTCCTTTTTGGAGATTTTAATGCTAGGGTGGGAAGAGATTTTGAAACCTGGGATGTGCTGGGTAAACACAGAGTGGGCAAGTTTTATCGCAATGGTCTGATGTTGTACCGGTTTTGTTCAGAGATGGGTTTTAAAATCGGTAACACCGTGTTTCAGCAGAAGGACAAATACAAGACGACCTGGATGCATCCTAGTTCCAAACAGTGGCACTTGATAGGCTATGTGGTAGTCAGAAAACGTGAGATGAGGGATATCTGCAGTGTTCATGTCATGCGGGGTGCAGAGTGCTGGACCGACCATCGGTTGGTCCGTGCAAAGATTAAGTGGTGTGAAACCCAAGATGAGGGGAGCTGGTGTGACTAGCACCACGCGAGTTTATGTTGCCCGTCTAAGGGAAAATATTGTGAGGGAGAAACTAGTTAAGGAGATGGAAAGGATTGACTGTAAAAAACTCTTGGCCTACTATTAAGGAGCCTGTCTATGAGGTATGTGAGAGAGTATTAGGTTATTGTGAGCGTAAACATCAGGATTGTTTCAATGAGAATTATACTGAAATTCAGGCTCTGCTTGATTCAAAAGCCATCACATTTCATGCTTATCTCGAGGGTGGTTTGACGGATGGTGAGCTAAATCGATTGGGAGACAAGTTTAAGGAAAACAAGCGCGAGGCGCAGAGGAGTTTTCGAAACATGCAGGATGAATTTTGGTGGAAGAAAGTTGAGGAAATACAGCTTGTCTCGGATTCGAACAACACCAAGGTCTTATACAGCCTACTGTGTGCGGTTTACGGACCATCCAGATCACCTATTACTCATTTGCGCTCAAGGGATTTTGGGGATCTTCGTCGAGACCCTACCGACATTCTTCATAAATGGAAGGAGCATTTCGATGATCTCCTGAACATACCTTCTTACGTTGATCAGGAGTTTGTTAAGTCGACTCCTAGCAATCCGGTCAAGGATATCTTGGCACAGGTTCCTTCTCTCCAGGATGTTTAAGCAGGTGTCCATAAGCTGAACAATGGAAAGTCTCCTGATCTTAATCGTTTGCATGCGGATATCTTTAAATGTTCTGGACCCAAGATAATGCAACGCTTAGCGGACTGGTTGCAGACTGCTTGGCGGGATGAGTGTGTTCCACAAGATTGGCGGGATGCATTGATGGTAATGCTATACAAGGGGAAGGTTAGTAGAGATGAATGTGGAAATTATCGGGGCATCTCTTTGCTGTCAGTAGGTGGCTCAGTAGGATCAAGCTAAGCAGAATGATGGAGCAAATTGCTGACGATATTTGACCTGATTCGCAGTGTGGTTTCAGAAAATGGCGAAGGACAATGGATATGATTTTTTTTACAGCCAGGAGAAATGTATAGAACAGCAAAAGTGTCTGCATCAGGTGTTTATCGATTTAACCAATGCCTTTGATACAGCAAATAGGGATGCTTTGTGGGAGATTCTGAAAAATCTTGGCTGTCTTGATAAGTTTATAACTATCGTAAAGCTCTTCCACGATGATATGGAGGCTGTGATCAAGGTTGGGGGAAAGCTTGCTGATCCTATCTCAGTAGAAAATGGTGTTAAGCAGAGAGACATTCCAGCACCCACACTCTTTGCGTTGTATTTCACCATGGTCTTTCGGATACCATTTGATGGTTGCTCCGATAGTGTATATATTTGTTACCGAACTACTGGGGCGTTGTTCAACATTAGGCGCTTCAGCGCAAGTACAAAGGTACTCACCAACACGATCCGTGACTGACTCTATGCGGATGAATGTGATCTGGTGGATCATACGGTGGCTGATATGCAGCATCTTGTGGACACCTTTGAGGCTGCCTTCAGCGCATTGGGTCTGACTATCAATCGGAAAAAAAAACTTAATGTATCAGCCTGCTCTGGACATGCCATACTATGAACCATCCGTTTATATCTTTTTTTTTTATTATTCAATTTTCACCCCAAACAAGGCACAGTGCCACTTTGAAGCAGAGGGCTACTATCAGGGAATTAATTAGCGGGGTCATTATGAAGGGAGAAGAGTACAAAGATGTTTTTTAACATTACACTTGAACTTCTGCATATCATTGCAGTTGGGAAAGCAGAATCCCGGAAGGGGTTTCCAAAGACCCGCAGTTCTGGGGAAGAAACTATTGGATTAAAAGGCTTTCTTGCACATAGGGACCTCCACTGTAAAGGGATGAGACTTAGTAACTTGTCGGGTTTGTCGGGGGATAGTTACGTCGGGGAGGTACAAGTGTTTGCAGTTCGTCAGAGCATTCACCATTAAAGTATTTGTAGAACAGGCAGAGGGATGCAACATCTCGTCGATGGGACAGAGGTTGAAGCCTAGATGACAGTTCAGGACCTATCAGGTTGGCGACTCTTTTTTGAACCCTGTCCAGGAGCGGGAGATAAGCAGCAGATGCACCAGACCAGATATCTGTGGGACAAGGTTAGCGGTTGTCACCAAGTTTGTATACTTGGGTAGCACACTGAATATGTCCCGTGCCCCGGATGATGAGGTATCGTTACGGATCAGCAGGGCAAATGATGCCTTCAGAATGTTGGGCAGGCGCTTGTGTAGCTGTCATGAGATCTTGCTGCCAACTAAGATAAAGTTTTTACCCCATGCGTTCTCTTTGCTCTTCTCTATGCCTGTGAAACTTGGACACAATACAGGAAGTATTTGAGAGGTCTCGAGCGGTTTCACCAGATGTGCTTGCGACGAATCTTAGGTGTGGGTTGGCAAATATATCACAGTGATGTGGAGGTGCTTGAACGGACCCAATGTCTAAGCATTGAATCTTACATTATAAAATATAGACTGAGATGGAGTGCATATATCATGAGGATATTAGACGGTCGACTTTCCAAACAAATCCTTTATGGCGAGCTCGCCGAGGGAAGACGTCTCGCTCAAAAGCCTAAAATGAGATTCTAAGATTGTTTAAGGTTCACCTTAAAGAAATGTTAGATAGATGAAATAACCTGGGAGAGTCTTGCTTTGGATCGGGGAAAGTGGAGAAGGACAGTGCGGGGAGGTGTGGGCAAGTTTGAGGCTGTCGAATCCAGTATGAGCGGCTGAAGCGCGATATCCGGAAAGGGAGGATGAACGGAGCCGTGGATGGGTGGGGACGCATAATTGGTTTGGAGTGTAAGATGTGCGGAAGATTATGTCTGAGCAGAGCTGGGCTGATGAGCCACCAGACTACTTATCGGTGCAGTAGGCCAGAAGGCAGTTTGTTGTTTCCAGAGCTAACCTGTGTCAACTGCGTGCGGACGTACAAAACAGCAGGTGGTTTGAAGCGGCATTTGATTATACATAGAAGAGAACATCAAGAACATCAAGAACGTGCTGCTAGTGGCGTACATGTCTGCACAATGTGTGCCAAGGAGGGCTAGATTTTGGCAGAGCTTAACAGCTATCTTCGTGCGGCCCATTACTGAATGTTTTTGCGTTTCTGTATACATTTTTGTGCTATATCAAGTAATGGCAAAGTTCGAAAACGAATTTTATGCCATCATATATGTATGTTTTGTATATTTACAACTTTCGACAAAGGCGATAGATTTTCACAAGATCGGTCATTTTTCGAAGCACTACCTTCCGGACGATAAATAGCGAATACTTGGCTAAAAGTATTAATTTCTGCACCCTAAACAGGACACTTTTCTAAAGGGGGAGGTCGCTTTTTTTCGCCGATATTTCTGAAAGTTATCCCCTCTTTTCGGTTGATTAGCCTTAATTAAAACGGCCGTAACTTCTAGTTTGGCGATGGACGCAACCGCGAATACGTTACGTTTTTTTCATGTTCTTTTCATCCTTCCCGGTACGGGTTCGAACCTGCCTGTCAACTATCACTTTTTTTTTGCCGCTCAACACACCTCAAAACACCCGGGCAACGCCGGCCACCCAGGCTAGTAGTATATAAAAGTTAGTTTTGCTGTGTTTGAGAGGTCGTACTAAAAATGGCTCAAGCGAGATTTTTTAAAAATGACACAAAAATATACTTACGTGGATAGGAGTTTACACATGTAGATGTGAACCGCAATGTGTCTTTAAAGTAACGGACGTCTATAATCGAACAATAAATCAGATTTTTACCAAAGTTTACATTTTTGTACAACATTTGAGAAGTTTTATCAAATGTTGTCATCGCAGAAGCAGAAAAAGAAGCTAACTAATAAATCCCAAATGGATACTTCATTGAAGGACACAATAACTACTTCATACTTGACTTTTGTATGTTTAACTTTTGTTCAAGCAATTATGTAAAGTAATTTCATGAAATAAACTTTTAGTTATTTCATAAGACAGTGGCGCGTTGTAAACTAATGTTTCTCTTCAGAGCACAATCTAAACACGTTACCTGAATTTTACATTTTAAATTTTTAGCGACGCCATTATTTACATCTAATTTTATGAACTCAAAGTAGTGGCTTTACAGGGCAATTTAAACTACAATATAATATTGGTTTAGTAGCTACACTGGGTCATGTGAAATTTTATGCATTATCCTTTTCGAATAAGTAATTTGTTGCTAATCAAATTACTCCAGTACGTGTGTAACCCCCCCCAAAAAAAATGGCTACTGCGATGCATTAAAAAGAATTACCATGCGTTGTGTCTGATTTACTAGGTTAATGCTGAATCAAAAATACTTATCACCCAATTTGGAAAGTTTTAAATATAACCTGGTACATTTTTAATGTTGCTGATCATCATGTTATCCAGAACAATATCGGGTCTGCGTATTAAGCAAAAAGTCCAACACTAAGTGAGCTTCTGCTATAAGTATACTAATTTATTGGGGGTTATACATTATGTTTATAAAATAAGAATTTTTTTGCTTATCGAATTATCACGGCATGTGTGTAAGGCAAAAAAGTCAAGTGCGATGACTTTTTGCCCAATTCTCCATGTGAATGTTGAATCAAACATATTCTGGCGTAATATAAAACATTTTAAATATAAAATCATAAATCCTTATACATTAGCGGAAATCTGAATTCTCTGCGTGTTATTCGTGTATATTTTGTATACAATTCGTTTTCCCTTGCCATTTCAGGTAAATATTCACATTTTAAAATAAGATTAGCATTAATAATCGGACGAGGTGGATTAACGCTATGCAAATATCTTTACAAACATGTGTTATTCAGATTTTCTCTTTTCGTTAATAGAAATCCAGTTCCCATGAAAGAAATTCATACAATTTCGTTTCAGTTAATAACAATTAATGTTTCCAATACATATTTGAGTTCGCCCTGTCTTCTCCTTTTCAACCGTTGAAGCATGTTTTATACATGAACGCATCCAATTTACGATCCAATTTCTAATTTTTGTGAGGATTTTCTCTATTCAAAATTTACCATTCATGCTCGATACATTTATTTATATATTGGACGTTCTCTTGATGGTTGGTGTCTCTAATTAATGTTTCTTTTTCGCCAGTACCTTTGAGTTCAATCACATCTTTCGTTTTGCTATTAGTTGCACTACACTGCATACGCCTATGTGAAACCTTCGAGATAACTAGTTAGATTTCACATTAAAAATTATTAATCTGAGCAGAGGTTTGAAATCTACGAACATTTGACACTAAATAATAACTAAAAATTCAACCCCACTTGTGTGTCTGCTTCTACATGTACATATATGAATATGCTTAATAGAACGCTATTTGGTATGACGACTCCATATTTGCCACCCCAACGAGTTACGGGGCCGTAACCTCAAACGGATAACCAGCTACGCTACGTTACAAGCAAAATAAAATGAAGAAAAGAAAAGTTTGAGTGGTCCCCGAATCTCTTTTCAAGTTGAGAATTTTTTATCAATCGAAATTACATTCTCCCTTTTTGCGCACAGGCAAATTTTTTACTAATAATTAGACAAAAAATCTAACCCAAAAATCATTATCAAATATACACTATAAAAAAAATCCAGTCAAACAAAACGGTCTTCTACTATTTTTGCGCAGAATTATATCTTTAAACTAAAAAAGTATGCATTTGTCATTCACGCTGCTCGGTTAGTTCAATTTCATTACGTAACCCCTAAATACACGCAACAATTGAATTGCCAAAGTGAATCAATTCTTAACTTTCTTCGCTGAAATATATTATTAGCGAAGCAATTTTTCCTTCTAATTTTCTACATTGATATAAAGTCATTTTATTTTCCAGTGCCACGCCATTGACACACACTGCCACTTAGAATTACTAGTTTACATATTTGATAATAATGATAAGCACCGGTAGGTATATCGCAATTACCTGGACTTGCGGGCTGAATTCCCTGGGCCTAGCAACGCGGAAGTGGTATTGGGGCTCCGCTCAAGCGATAGCGTTGTATGTATATATATATATATATATATATATATATATATATATATATATATATATATATATATATATATATATATATATATATATGCCCATTTATTTGTGAAGTAGTGTGTGAGGTTTGTCATTATCATTACTGTCTGCAGCAGAGGTGTGAATCTTGTGAACAGGCTTTTATTTTATCTTAAATACTGATTTTTGTTTTCTTCTGATTGCTATATCCATTTATTTGTAAAATAATGTGTTAAATTTATCATCATCATCATTATCTACATCAGAAGTGTGAGTCTTATAAACAAACTTTTTATTTAAAAGAAAAAAAAGCAAACCGCTTAAAACGTTGGTCGTTTAGATTTTGTTTTCGTCTGATGTCGAGGTTCAGTCATTTGTAACGGTGCACAAACCCCCAGCGAGTTACTGTCTCTTCTACAAATAGTTTTCATTGGATTGTTTGTTTTGTTTTTTAATTCATGTAAAACTCATTTAATCGTACCAATCACCATCATCATCGTCCTGATCATTGAAGATTTATGACGTTTTGAACGCCTCTTCATGTGTATTTTACATGTATGTGTATGTGTGTACATGCATATGTGTGGATATGCGTATATATGTGCCTCTATAAGTGTGCATGCATATGTATATTCACGTACATCTGTATGTGTGGATACATATGTGCATGCATGTGTTTATTTCCATGTGTATGTGGAGTGGAGAGAGCTCCCGTAAGCCGTGGTAAAGGCAACCACTCTAGGAGAAGCGGATCACTGATTTATAAAAAAGCATGAAGCGGGAGACCTGTACCCGCATTTAGCTGATATGACTTATTGCTGGCTATCTTGCTCTTGCTGGGTGTCAACATTGGTAACCAGGTGAGTGTGTAAGCTTTCGTATAAAGCTAAAACTCTGTAATATCATATGTGTATAGATACTCCCTCAGGTATTTGTCTAGAAAAATAGTCCTGTGGCGGTGGAAAGTTGTGAAGTCCTAAAATGATGGAATCATGTAATAATTGATCTGCCATTATTATATGTATCTATGTAAGTATGTATGTATATGTGTATGTATATACATGTGTATGCATATGTATGTGTATGTATATGTGTAGGTATGTATCTATATACACATGTGTATGTATATGTATGTATATCTATGTGAATATGTGTATATATATGTGTGTATATGTTTATGTGTGTATGTACGTATATGTATGTGTATATATTTATATGCATATATCCATATATATATATGCATGTGTATAAATGTATATTTATGTATGTGTATGTATATGTAGGTAGATGTATGTGTATGTATATATATATACATAAATGTGTACGTATTTGTACGTGTATATATATGTATGTTTTTTGTATTTGTACATGTGTGTATATTTTTGTATGTATGCATGTGTATATGAATATATAGATATGTATTTTGTATTATGTATTGTGTTGTATATATATGCGTATGTTTATAGATATGTATGCATATATGTGTATGTATGCATGTATGTATAATAATGGCCGTATTCAGTGTCCTGTCTTCTTGAGCGTGTGAATTCGCCGACAGGACTAAAAAAACATTTTCGGGCTCATGGATTCTCAGTGTCTGATGGAGTAGCACTCGACTGACTAGACGTTGCAATCATTATATATATATATATATATATATATATATATATATATATATATATATATATATATATATATATATATATATATATATATATATAATAGCCGCATATTCGTTCTCGAATATTGCCATTACTTAATGTAGGAAGACAGATCTATGGTGAGCCGCACGAAAGTGGCTTTTAAGACCGGCCATGAAGGCATACTTTGGCATCATTGGATGCAGAAGCAGCGGCAGGTTTTATATCAGGGGTTTCCTCCTTAAAAGGTTGCCTTCACCAGAGCTTACGGGAGCCCTCTCCATAACGCATTTCATTTGATCCATGACTGTGACTTAGGTTGCTGGACACCAGAGCATACTCCACAGGCTGGTCCAGTTTGACGGCGAAGGACACTCGCCGTTCATCAGAGCCCCGTCTGCGTGGCATTGGTCACGACGTGCACGTAGGGTTGATTTGTCTGGAACAAGACCAGTATGTAGTATGACGCTAAGATATTTGTGTGCTTTAAACACACGCCACAATATACTTTGACCAGTATATATATATTTTTTAAATAGTTTATAGTTTTAATATGGGCCATGTAATATATACATAAATTTATATATATATATATATATATATATATATATATATATATATATATATATATATATATATATATATATATATGAAAAATAGTATTTATTTATTCATCAAAGTGGCATCTTTATTTCTAGATTTACTAAACATATTTAAATTAAATAAATATCATAAAACAGCGATATACGAAAATGTGTAATGCTTTTAGGATGAGAAACGATATTTAAATGCAACCTTTAGTAGTGTCACGTTGCTTTATGACATTTTTGTGATTTCGAACCGCACGGTGTTTCTCTGATATATAGTTATGTTGACATTGATCTAATTTACAAATACTCTTTCCGGTATTGTGATGAAATACCTTTTCTGGATCTTTACCCACATAGTTTTGTAAAGTTAGTATTAGTTGGCTGATTCATTGAATAAATTTTGAAACTATCGCTGATTGCCTTCAATCCAGCCAACTGATTTATATTTAATCTATCTTTACATCATCACCGCACTGATCCCCATCTGGCATTAATTAAAATGAATGGCTCTCATCTTGAGGCTTTATAGTGTGACAAGCTTCTCGGATTGACCTTTAATCCTGATCTAAAATGGAACACATATATCACATCCGTCGCCAAGGTCGTTGGAAAAATGTTTGGATCCTTCTATCGATCCAGTAGATATCTCACTGCTGATGCAATTCTCTATCTATATAAGAGACAGGTACGTCCAAGGATTGAGTACTGTTGCCACACCTGGGCAGGGGCTGCTAAAAATGATTTATCCTGCCTTGATAGAGTTCAAAATAGACTTTGTAGCCTAGTAGGGGATGCTCGGTTCTCTTCTCTCTAACTCTTTTCTCACAAAAGAGATGTTGCGAGCCCGTCCCAGCTTTGTTATTTTTATGTGAATTGGTCGCCTTAGATCCAATCTATGATCCCCCTCGCTAAGCTTTAACGAGAAACACCTGTTTAGCTGAAAACACTATCAATAATTCCCCCCACTCTTTATATGTGCCTAAACCTAAACATAGATTCCATGAACAACGTTTTTTTTTTTCTTAGAACTGCACGCCTGTCGAACTGTCTTCCGTTTGCCTGTTTTCCAACTGACTACACTATGGTGGTCTTCAAGTCCAATGTAAACAATTTCTTGATTAGCCGTTCCAATTAAGTTAAAACATTTACCGAATTTCTATTACTAACGATTACTATATTTTCCAATTGACTACTGTACACTCTTTAACCCTTATCCTCGAGTGACTTCTCGGCCTTGATAATTGGTGAGTCCTATATAAAAAAATAACGTAACCATATTATCACTATTATAAGTTACACCAGTAGTAGTAACAACAAAAAGAAGACAGTAGCTAAATACACTGACTTTAAATAAAGGGAAACAGGATTTACGTGTGTTTCCTTCTATTTAAAGTCAAGATAACTCCTGGAAGAATGAGGTAAATGTTTTCATGATCTGCTTAGTAAGGTCAGAATAAAGGCTATTGCTAATAACAGCGCAAGAAATAAATATCCACCTGTGTTAGCGTGTGCCATAAAAATTACTTATTATTGCTCTAAGTATTATTATGTTTTATTATTATTATGAGTATTATTATTAATATTAACTACCTAGCAGTATTCACACAAACCATCATCAAAGATTGATCTTTGAGAACATCATGGGGTGTGCTCTGGAGTCTGAGTAAGAACAAGTCGCACCAGATTTCCAGTATTCTCCGCCTCTTTCGATAACCTTTGAAAATTTTTTTCCGTCATCGCAACAGCCGCCAACCATTGACTTTTTCGTTGGCAGCAATTATTATTATTATTATTAATATTATTATTTATATGAGCAGAAGTTGTAGAAGTAGTAGTAATATTATTAATGTAGTAATATTAGCAGTAGTAACAACAACAAACATAAGGCTGCGAGACACACGTACATATGTTCTATCTTGTTTGATAATTTAACACATATTTTTTAAGATATTGACAGACTGAAAGCTTTTTGCGCGAACATTATGTTAACAATCTACATTGGAAACTTTTTAAATTATCTTGTAATACGTTGTTTGTATTAGATTAATAAGAATAATCAATATCGTCTTGCTTCTGAAATACAAAAATGTTGTAGCCATATTGACTTTAAAATCATTCTTTGGTGTTTACTAAAAGCGAGAAAAAAAGAATAAAGGTTTATGTCTGGTAAGCCAATAAATTTGTGGTTAAAATATAATATTTTCAAAATAAAATTACATAATAGTCCACAAAATACCTACGGTTAATTACACTAAGCGTAGATTTAAAAATGCGATATAACTTCTGTAGAAGTAGAACATTATTGCCCTGCTACTCTCTCTCCAAGCATGACGTATTGTTATAATGTAACGACGTCACGTATTCATGGCGCAAGTTTACGGCACGACGAATTGTGGTAGAAAAGAAAAAAAAATTGTACAAAATATGGGCGGCAACGGGGAATTTTGAATAAAAACATGGCGGTTGAAAAATAATTTTCAAACAATATGCAGGACTCTTTTACTGTCCAAAATTCTAAAAAATATTGTTTTGAGCCGTTAAAACTTGGAATACTTCAGAAAAAAAAATCAAACTGACAAAGTTGTAACGACGTCAGGCAATACTGCCATAAATAAGGAAGTAAAAACTGTGCCAAACAGATCTAAAGAAAATTTGAGAAAAAACAAAATTACATAGATATATAGTCAATATCGTTTTTTTTTTTGTGTTATTTTTCTCTTTTTCTACTTCCATTTCTATATTTCCTGTTTTGTTTGGTATATTTTAGTTGCACAAGGAAGTTGTGTACACATTATTTCGGAGGCTATATTATCTCTCATGTAAACGACAAACAGTTTTATATAACTAATCGGGTATATATGATTATAGGATGTATTAGTTTCATGCTCATTTAAGAAAATTCCGTATTAATAGATATTTAAATTAACCATTTGATTTGAGAAAATATTTAATAACTTTGCTTTTTGGGATATTCGAACGTACAATTCTATATATAATATAGTTTGAATTCTTTACGGATTCCTAAAATTTTAATATTTTAAAACAGGAATTTGCACCGGAAACGTTTGTGATTTTGAAATAATTTTCTGTTATTTGTAATTTTTAAAATCGTGTTTGGTGCCTTTAACCCATGAAATTGTGTTACTTAAAATGTTATGAACATAATATATATATATATATATATATATATATATATATATATATACAAAAATATTCATCGTAATGATCAGCTTAAATTTTAAAACGAAGGGCAACTAAAATTAAGCAGGTAATGTCAAAAGAGCATTATTCTTCAATCCTAGAACTGAGGCTCTTTATTGCGCAAACAGTTACATCACCATTGTCATAAGAAGAGACAAAATATTTAAAGAAATGAAAGATGCAGATAACAATAACATTTTCGTAAAGGATTTGAAGCTTGCTGAGATATTCGGCGAACGAATTAGAATTTCTGGGCATTTAACTTCATTTTGCCATTAAAGATGCAAAGACACGTTGAAGCACGTGAAACAAATTCTAGTTATTCGGTTTACAAATGAAGTTGGTAAGTTGGAAGTGTAAGCAGTAAGTTAATCGACATTTGCTTGTGTTGTGTAGTCAAGCCGTATTGTGGCAAAATAGAATAATTGTTTCATAAGGTGTTGATATTCGATTATGTCGGGTTGACATATAAGCCTCTGGTCATTTATTCAAGTGTCATAGAATAAGCTCTTAAGTCGTGAGCAGTTTAAAGACAAAATGGATCGTTAGACTAATCAAAATTGGAGGAAATGCCGGAGGGAAAGTTATATTAACTAATGTTATTTCGGATAATATTGCCACAAGAGGCTAACAAACTATAAGAAAGTAGTTCGTATGTTTTAACTAGTTTTGTAACGAGTTTCGGAGGGAGAGAGTTTAGTCAAAAGTAACGCAATTGGGGAGGCAATGTAAAAAATACTATCATATGAACACAAATAAAGTAACATTAATTTTAGGACTAATCTGATGTGTAACAACGAATAGAACATCTGTACGATTGAAACCGCTATCTACAGACAATTCTCACCTGGAACCGTAAAGATTCAACGTCTCACTCCACTGTCTGAAGATAGCGGTTTCAATCCTGTCCAAAGCCGACCAGAGGCTTACTTGGCCAAAACTTGGTGAGACAAGAACTATAGAAGGCTATAATTGCTGAGGGTGCAATAGGAGATTCGGTGTACTATCCCGTCGAGGTTTTACCTGACGAAGCTAGAAGAATAGTTGTCCGAAACGTCTGAAACAACTAAAAAAAGATGAGGATAATAGTTAGCAATAAATAAATTAATAAATAATACTCATCTCAAAAATCATCTCAAATTGAAGAATATGAAATTATTTTCTATTAATTTCAGGGAATGGATTCCACCAAAAGATCCACTGAAAGTAAAATGACGCATCGTATTATAGCAATGAGGTTTTTTTGTTAATAGTTTTTTTAACGGAACCTTTTTATTGAAACTTTATAATTAAATGTAAACATACAGGGGGCACGTTTCAAAAGTAATGCCTGTTATTTTTCATTCCGCCTGAATAAAGTACAGCGGACTGAAAATTCCATTCGTAATCTAACTGAATGGTATACATTCATGACTTGACGGTATCATATCTTTGTTGCAGATATTGACAGTGGTAGACCGAAAGAATATGACTATTTGAATTAATGGGGAAATTGCATGAAGCTTGTAGTGGCGGATTTATACAAATTATATTAAAAGTGTCAACTTAACAAATAGCTATTTCTCACAGACAATAGGAGTATGTTACGGCGGAGTCGGAAATTTGTGTTTTAAATGCCAAACACATTGGAACAAGAGCAGTGTTGCCTAAACTTAGCACCTCAGACAATCTGAAATGGACACTTCAGATATATGAGGGTACCGCTTATAAATATTTTTTCTTTTATTCTTGTTTTCAATTTTTTAGGCAGGTAAATATTTTTGAGGCGATCTTAAAATTTCGCAACCCGATATTTAGAAAAATTAATGCGCGCGACAAATCTAGTATGGCGACTTATGAAAACAATGCGGAATACATACCAGAATACCCTAAATATCAATTTATTTAGATAAGTCTTTAGTTGATACTTTAGTGCAGATCGACCATTAAATATTGCTTTTATATTGATAAACGAAAAATCAATTACGTAGAAGGGGTGTGTGCGTATTCGGCAATTAACTCCAGTTTATTGTTTTAGAAACGTAAATACGACAAAGTTCCTTGCTAGTTTTCCTGCTAATTTAAAAAGTGTATGTGTCAGTTTATGAAACTTGAAGATTTCATATTAAAAAACAATTTGAGAAAAAAAAAAGACAAAAAAGAAGAAAAACATGGCAGTCCGGGTTAAATATTTGCACAAATGGGGTGGCACCACTTGAAGATTTCGTATTAAAAAGACAATTTGAGAGAAAAAAAAAACCGTCAATTTTCACCGTTATGTCAATGTAGGAGACGCCGCCACAATTTCTTTTAAAATAATGACTTTGAGAGGTTTTGGGTTGCTGAAAACAAATATCTCCGTGAAAATTTGCGTAGACAAAAAGTTTGAGATATAAACAACTTTTTTTGTAAGGTAATTTCTAGAAGTTTTATTTGGCCGCCATCTTCGTTGTTTAAATGAAATGGTACACTGAACATGCGCGCGCACGATGCAGTGGAAAGACGATCTGTGTAGTTAACGAAATTCCGAAAGCAGTTCTTAACATGGGGAGGAGGGGTCTTTATTCCGAAATCCGTTCTTAACATTGGGATGCTGGTGGGTTTATTCCGAAAGCCGTTTTAACATGGGGAGGTGGGGTGATGTTTATTCCGAAAGCCGTTCTTAACATGGGGAAGTGGGGGTATTCCGAAAGCTGTTCTTAACATGGGGAGGTGTTGGGGTTTATTTCGAAAGAAATGACGTTGTATGAACTTTTGCATCTCATAGAGTTAACTACACACATCACTATCTCATTTCATCGGAAAAAAAGATGGCGGGCAATCTAATCTACAAGAAATTACGATGCATAATACAGGTATTTACATCGACATATTTACCTGCACTAATTTTCCTTGCGATATTCGTGTTCAGCATAGCCGAAAACGTTTAAATGTTGTCGATGTATCGAAAAATGTAGCGGCGTCTTCAGTGAACTTTGATCCAAATAGTAATAAAAAAAGGGGGAAACATGCAGTCCGGGTAAAACATTTGTACATGTCGAATGACGGAACATGGCAATGTAATTTATATAATAATCGGAAACTAGAGGATTTAGTTAAATTTTAATAACTATCGAAACTGCCTTAAAAAAAGGTTTACATTGAAAACTTTGGCTTAAAAACGTCGAGTGGTTCTTAGATAGGGAAGCGATTATGTATAACGCTCCATTAGAAACAAAGATGTATTTACAAATATTTAAATATTGACTTTTTTCTTTCCTATTTCTTGCTTTACTTTTTTTTGTTTTTTGATAATCTGGTAGACTTGCGTTTAATGGATACTAATAGAAAAAATATATGGGGTACTGCTCGTACACGCGCAGTATAGTTACTTCTCCAAGAGAGAAGCCCCATCTTGACAGGACGGTCTCCCAGAAATTTACAAGATCAGAACCTTAACCTAATCAACAAGGAACGCGATATTTCAACAATGACATATACTGTGTTAACTTTACAGCCGAAGAGAAAAAGTCTCCTTAGAAATATCGAACCCATCATGTCTTGCTCACTGTAAATGCTGTAGTTGGAGCCGGAAAACGTCCGAATCTATGCGAAGCAGAAGCAAGGATTAGAGAGAATGTAGCGCTTGTTAAATAAAAATGTACGTTTTGAAAAGAAACGTTAAGGACAATTTATCGTGAATGGTTTGTGTAATTAGCTGGGAGCCATGTTTATATAATATAAATTGGCAAATGAGAAATATTGTAAATCGACTTTATAATTAACACGAAAACACTCACCCATCTCCGTGCACTTCAGATAATCTTTCCTCTAAGCGTGAAAATATTCATTCTGCAGAATTGGTAATGATTTAAGACCCCGGTAATAAATCGAGCCCTGAAGTTTAATGGAGCAGACTGAACTGGGCAAAACTGGCAAGCGAACAAACACGCAAATATAGTAAAGATGATGAGTTTTTTCGAAAGCAAACTAGGGAAAAATTATCAATATATATATATATATATATATATATATATATATATATATATATATATATATATATATATATATATATTTAAATAAGGAATGGATAATCTAAATATAATTTTAGTCAAATTTAAGGATTAATTAAACAAAACGATAAAAAAGACGATGTGAATAATCATCAGGGTTAACATAAGACAGGTCCAATTACGTTGTAGTGGAAGGGTTTATTTTTCTTATTTGTGTGCATATATATATATATATATATATATATATATATATATATATATATATATATAAAAGTGAACGTGTCTGTCTGTCTGTCTGTCTGTGTGTCTGTCTGTCTGTCTGTGTACATTTCCCTACGCAATAACTCTGTCAATCTTTAGTGTATAGATTCGAAATTTGAAATACCGGGTACTTAGATCTGGAAAAATCGATGTGACGGGTGTCAGCCAGAAATTTGGCTGTTAAGGGGTCAAATTTCAACAATTTGACCTTTAAGAACTCTAACAAACTCCTCCGACAATTTTGGGTCTAGACACTTGAAATTTAAGATATAGGTCCCTTGAACCTGGATCTAACTTAATAAAGTTATTTGAGCCCGAAACTATAAATTTTAAGGGGTCATAATAGGGGTCAAAGTTTTAAAAATTAACCATTTTTTTTGCTTTTTTTGCACAGCATACACCTCCAAACACCCGAGCAACGCCGGGCACCCCTGCTAGTATATATATAAATATTTTTTGGAGTGAATTAGACCTGGAGTCTAACGAGTAGAGTTTATTTTAATGCATTAGTAAATGTATTAATACTTTTAAAAGAAAACAATCCCCATTGTACTGTAGATATATAATAAGCTCAATAAGTAGGGATAGGCTAGAGCTAAACTAAATTGAGTAAAACAATTCATAATTGTGAATTAAAAATCAGTTTGAAACAAACTCATCTCGATTGTTCGAGCGTTTCGGAAACGATGTTCATTTTATTGAAATTGACAATAAGTATTGCCAATAAATTGATAAAAGTTTTGTCCTTTAAAAACATAGTGTCCTCACAAGCAAAAATAGGGGGGGAGGAAGAAATAAAAGACACCAAAATGAAGAACTATCATTTTAATCAAGAATAAGGCAGATATGTCTTTTTATAAAATCTGTTTTAAATTCAGTCTATATTTTCAAATGCTAATATATTTTGCCTGTGAATTGAAATAATTATTTACCGTTTGTATTACTTGAAAGCGCTGTTCTAATATGTATATATATATATATATATATATATATATATATATATATATATATATATATATATATATCTATATATATATACATATATATATATATATATACATAAATATATATGTATAAATATATATATATATATAAATATATATATAAATATATATATATATATAAATATATATATAAATAAATATATATATAAATATATATATTTATTTATATATAAATATATATATTTATATATAAAAATATATATATATATTTATATATAAATATATATATAAATATATATATAAATATATAACTACTTAATTTACTCGCATAAAATATACGAAAGTATAGATTTATGCGTAAACTTTAAGTATTTACTTCAAAAGTGCTCAATGCGTAAGTAAATCTAGTTAGTAAGTTAAAAAAATTATATGGCGATTAAACTACACTGTTTTCAGTGTAGCTTAATCGCCATATACATTTTTTAACTTAGTATACATATATATATATATATATATATATATATATATATATATATATATATATATATTCAAGGTAGTGTATGCCCAGGCAATGTGCGTACAAATTTTACGATTTTTTACTTTGAAAACGGAGGTATAAAATCGGCAGCTACACTGATACGTAATAAACATTTACAATCATAGATTAGTTGACAACAGAAGGGGTGTAAAGACGTGTCTTGGGTTGGATAAAGATCAACGATGCACTAGACATCCAGTTTTTTTTATAAGCAGTAACATCGGGGAAATCATTTTGTAAACGAATCGATTGACTGACTTCTGTAGTTGGTCATAAAGTTCGGTGTAATGGAAGGAAAATTCACACGCATTTACTCTAAAAAAAAAACATTATCACCAACATGGCGTCGTTTAATTATTCATTAGGTTGTATTAAAGTTTAAAATGCAAAAAAAAAAAAAAAAAAAAAGTATCATTGTTCAATTGTACTTTACAAATAACATCATTCTCGAATAGTCCTTGCCTTTTAAAAAAGACAAACTAATGTGAGATTTATAGGCTGGTCCCAAATGCTTGCTCGGTGATAAGAGCTTAAAATGTAAAAGTGATAGGCTTAGGGACAAGCAAATTCAACTTGCCTCCTCCCTTGAGGCTTGCATTCACAAATATCCGTGGGCTTTGAACTAATTTAGCTGATGTTGAAGCATTTCTCTTAACAAATACCCTGGATATCTTAGCACTAAGTGAGACTAACCTACACTCCTCCATCCCCTCTAACCACTTAAACATGCCTGGATATCTCCCACTCTGCCGTAAGGACTCTGACAGACACATGCAGGGACTTGGAGTTTACATTCGTAATACCCTCCCTCTGACTAGAGAAACAAACCTAGAAAGAGATGATCAAGCCTTTATGTGCTTTAGACTAAACATGCAACACAATATTAGCTACTATTATTTTCTCTACCGCTCTCCCTAAACTCAGGACTGCACCATAATAAACAAAGTCTCTGACAGCATAGACACAGCACTGTCCCTCGACACTAGCTCACAAATACATGTATTTGGTGACTTTAATGTCCACTAAAACACTGGCTTGGATTCTCTACTTACACAGATGCAGCGGGCAGCACAACTCATAGCTTAGCTATATCTCCCTCCCTATCACAAATTGTTACGTTTCCAACCCGTTTCCCTGACCAGGAAGAACAACACGCATCACTTCTAGATCTGTTTTTGACCACAGTTCCCGATGACTGCATAACGAAGGCCCACAACCCATTCGGGAACGCTGATCATGCAGTGATAATGGTTGAAATCGCCCTAAACTCTAGAGTCAAAACTTAAGAGCCAGTGCTCAAAACAACGAGATATTATAAAAAGGGTGACTGGGAAGCCATTAGGGAACTAATCAGAGATGCCCCATGGAGACATATTTTTCTCTTCCTGCGGAACAATGTGCAAACGAGACCACTGACTGGTTCAAAACTGCAATCAAAGCACATGTTCCTATGCGGAAATTTTATAGTAAGCCCCACTCTCCCCAATGGTTTACGTCGACTTGCGCAACTGCCATTGCTCAAAAGCAGCATGCATACCGTAGGTTTAACCAACATAAGTCCAGTTCAAACAGACTGAAGTATATAGAAGCTAGAAATAACATTAAGAAAGAAATAGCGACAGCTAAGAGAGAATTTACGGAAACCACTAAAAAGCGCATCGAAGCACAAAAACTTGGAACTCGAGACTTCTGGAAAATCTACAACAGTGTAGTAAATAATGGGCAATAAACAATTCCCCCACTAACCAACAATCACGAGGTTTTCTCCTCAGCAACCGACAAGGCTAACATGCTTGCCAATCGGTTTACCTCAAACTCCACACTTGACACTTCCAACCACCCTTACCTGACTTTCCTATGCGGACAGATGCCACGCTAGACGATCTGAAAATCACCCCTGCTCAGGTGCATGCTATCATAAAAAAACCTTGACACTTCAAAAGCATGTGGACCCGATCTCATTCCAGCTGTGCTATTAGAAAGTGCTCAGCCGAAGTAGCTCCAGTTCTCTCCAAACTCTACAACAAATGTCTTAATGAAGATTGCTTTTCGGGCTGTTAGGAAACGGCTTCTGCTGTACCAGTATTCAAGAATTCTGGCGAAAGGACTGACCCCTCAAATTATCGCCCCATTAGCCTCCTCCCAGTTTTTGCCAAAATATTTGAGACCTTAATTAACCATGCTCTAGTCCATCACTTTACAGATGCTAAACTTCTCACTGGCCAACAATATGGATTTAGAAAAGTCCGTTCCACAGCAGACATCCTCACTGTAATCTCTGAACGTATATGCCATTCACTGGACAAAGCGCGGGGAGGGCAGGGCGGTAGCTCTAGATGTATCTAAGGCTTTTGACAGGGTATGGCACGAGAGTCTCATCAGGAAAATTATATCATACGGTATCACTGGTAGAATACGTAACATAAATGAATCCTTCTTAGATAAGAGAAGAATCCAGGTTGTCCTCGACGGTCGTAAATCTAAACAATATGATATAAATGCGGCGGTGCCCCAGGGTTATATCCTTGTACCTCTATTGTTCTTGATATTCATAAATTACCTCCCCGACCAAACTGCCTCTGATATGGGTATATATGCTGATGACACTACACTCCATGGCAGGCACGACAGGAAGACGAATAAACACATTTCAAAGAAATGGCAGAAACACTAGAGGAATACCTCCAATTTGTGGTGGAATGGGGACAAAAGTGGTTGGTCACGTTCAATGCTGCCAAGACTAAACTAGTTTCATTCAATAATTACAAGAAACCATCTCTACCACCTATAGTAATGGCCAACGACTCGTTATCTGAGAGTACATCTTTCAAATTCCTCGGCCTAACGTTCACAGGAAACATGAGTTAGAGCAATTACATTGAAGGTATTACCAGGGCCGCTGCAAGACAGGTGGGCTCTTTTTACCGTTCTAGACAACTACTAACACCCGAAAGTATCCTGTACCTCTATAAGGCCACCATTCGCTCATGTATGGAGTATTGTTGTCACATCTGGGCTGGTGCATCTGCTACTCGTATCTCGCTCCTTGACACGGTTCGAAAGAGAGTCGCAAGCATGATAGGCCCTAAACTCGCATCTAAGCTTCAGCCTCTGTCCCATCGACAAAATGTTGCATCCCTCTGCCTTTTCTACAAGTATTTTAGTGGTGAATGCTCTGACGAACTGCAATCACATATGCCCCCACGACGTGAGCACTCTCGACAGACCCGACAGGCTGCTAAATCCCACCCCCACACTGTAGAGATACCAAGATGTAAACTATCTTTTTACTCCAATAGTTTCTTCCCCAGAACCGCTAGACTCTGGAATTCCATTCCAGGTCCCTGCTTCCCCAACAGTACTGACGTGCAGAAGTTCAAGTGTAACGTGAACCGACATCTTGCTACCCAAATCCCTACATAGTACCCCAGTAGCTGTTGCCCCTGATAGTAGCCCCCTACACCAAAGTAGCAATTTGCCTTGTTTGGGGTGAAAATGTAATGCATTTTGTTTTTTTAAATATAAGACAGTAAGGCGTGTTGGTTTTCGTAAACATCGGACTGTTATTCCGTTCATGTTTTCTTTATCGATTATCTGTTAACGCTACTTATCGGAGGCATTCTGATATAGAATATATCTAAGAAGGCTCACGTACGTATAAAGTATATTTCTAGTAAATTTCTAAAAAGTTGGCAATTACATTTCGGAGTCGAGATCGAATGAACACAGACGCGCGCACGTTCACGCGAACGCACATCCTAAGTGTTTATAAATATATATGTATATATATATATATATATATATATATATATATATATATATATATATATATATATATATATATATCTGGGGTGGAGAGGGCTCCCGTAAGCCGTGGTGGACGCAACCTTTCTAACAGCAGCAAATCTCTGATTAAAAAAAAAAACCATAAAGCGGGAGACCAGTACCCGCATTAAGCAGGTCTGCTGTTTGACTTGTTGCTGACTATATTTCTCTGGCTTATTGCTGGATCTCAACATTTTGAACCGAGAGAGAGAGAGACTTAGCTGTCGTTCAAAGCTAAGACCCTGCAACATCATCTGTGTATAGGTGCTCCTTCAAGCATTTGCCTACCAAAAGTGTCCTCTGGCGAGGGAAGTCATTTTTGGGCTCATGGACTTTAAGTGTCTGAAAGAGTGGCACTCGCCTGACTAGACGTTGCAATCATATATATATATATATATATATATATATATATATATATATATATATATGTATATGTATATATATATATATATATATATATATATATATAAGTAGAGAAGCATGAATACAGGTGCTTTTATTTTAACGTAGTCTTTATACACACACGCTGTATGACAGAGCATATTAAATATCAGCATTACATTCGTGTCATTAGAAACTTAGACGTCAAATACATTGTAAGTCCTAAGGGGAAAAATATGCGTGGATACGCCCAATTTTATTCCAAACATACTCAGTATAAATACTAATGACAGCCTTTTAAAAGTATCTGCATCTGCTCGGAAATCTGTACGGAATTTCGAACGGAAATAATTTTATTAAGCTTCTGACCTCGTGTGCTTTTGGTTTTGGATATGACCTTAAACTATATAGGCTGATGAGGCCCCAGTTTGCGGGCTTTGGGGAGTGTGGCGTCACCCTTTAATTGCATTTGCTCCCAGGCCCACTCTGACCCGCAGTGGTAGTACCTGTTAGAGTCCCAACTATGGGTTAAATAGAAACTGACTTAAAAAAAATAAAAAAAAACAACTATACTCTATTAAAAAATTTTCTTCAAAATCACTGGATTCGGCATTAAATAACCTGAAAAGGGTTGATATGCCGTAAAATAAAAACCAACAAACAAACAATCGTGTGATTTTGATGCTTTAGTAACACACACACACACACACACACATATATATATATATATATATATATATATAGTGTATTCGCATAAATGTGTGTGTGTGCATGTGTTTTTATATACATGAGCATACATACTTATCTTTGGCATTATTTATATACAATTCGTACATTCTCGTTCTTCTCGAAAATTATTAAAAAAATATACAAAAGACAAACAACTCAAAATTTGCACGGCGTTTTAAACAGGCATTCAGCAATAAGATTTTTTTTCTTCTATTTACATAAAATGATAATTATTCTGCGTTCATATTTTAATAAGTGCACACGGATTTCTGATTGTTAAACGCTGATAGGACAATGCAAATACCTGAATGATCCACCGATTATGTATTTTTAACATTAATCTTTGATAATATTCATTTTTTTTCTTTTTGCCTTATAATCAATTTGCATATGAAGTATAAAGTCATTGTTTATTGTTACTTTTATGAAAAATATGTGTGTATGTATGTATGTATGTATGCATGTTTGTATGTAACGCTAAAACCTTTGAAAGACGGAACCAAACTTGACACATTTGGTATCATATTGAAGCCCCATCACCCCGATGACAAATATCGAAATTTCACGTCAAACGGACCACTAGAAGTGGGTCAACTGATCAGTTTTCTGCAAGGGGGGCCCAAAAAACATGATCTCCAGTCTATTCTCCCCTGTGCGAAGCTTTAGCAAAACTATTTGTTTACCTAGAACAACAGTAAATAACTACGCGTAAACAAATCTATCAGGAGCTAAAAGTAAAGGAAAACTCCATAATCAGATGTTTTTCCCAGCAATGTCTAATCGTATAAAACACCGTTCGACTATTTCTACTTCACTATGCTATGATGTTTTCCAGAGTAATTCCATTAATAATTTACTCTCTTGTATAATTAAAGACAAATTCTATCATTACCGATTATCACAGTGTACGTAATACTCATTACTAATCTAAGAGACAAACGATGATCATCGACTAAACAAAAATCATAATAAAAGGAATTCGCAGATTGTGTATATTTATGTGATAAGAATCGCATGAAAACATCCAAAGCATACATAATTTTAGGGCAGGTTCATTTCAACGTCGGATAACGTTGCAGTTTGCTTGATTTGTGATAGTTAATAAGACTTGCTCGTGGTTGACGCGTTTGCTTAGTTAGTAAGTGCTTGCTTCGCATGAATAGGCTAGGGTTTTGAATCCCGAGTTCGGAAGTGTCTTACTGATGATCCCAACTGAAGGCGAAACTCGAATCTTTCACTTTCGGTTTGTTGGCTCTTGTAAGCTGCGATGCTGTCTGCCTGTAGAAATTATTTTATACTAGCAAGGATACCCGGCGTTGCTCGAGATCGTATAAACAATGAGAAAATTAAATTTAATTTTGGATACGGTCCGTATTCCATAATAGTAAAATACTATCCCCCTCCTTATATTAAGAATTATAACATTGTCTTATATTAAGAATTATTTAGTTGTTAGGTGTAAATACGGACGATTATAAAATATATCCCCTCCCAATATTAAGAATGACTTTCGCAATAATAACGTTTGTATTTGGGCACGGTACGTATTCCATAATATTAAAATATTACCCTCTTAGTAAAATACTATCCCCCCTTCCCATATTAAGAAATGATGAATTGTTTGATGAAACTACAGATAAGTTTTGAAAAATTCTCTACCTCCCAATATTAAGAATGACTTTCTAAATAATGTTTTTATTTTAGCACATTCCCTATTCTATAATAGTAAAACACTATCGCCTCCTTATATTAACAGAAGATAATGACGCCATCATCTGAAGTGAACACGTCAGACTATCATCAGCCCCTAGTCGAAAATAAGGAGGAGTTTATGCCTGGGATCTAATTAAAAACTCACAAAATCCATTCACATTTCCTATAATATTAAAATCTTTAAGTATATAGAAAAACAAACGTTGATTAACTAATATGGTGCCTCCCCCCTTTCCTCCATAATGTTTGGGTTCACGAATCGAACGTTTAGAGTTTCATATAGAAATGCATTTTAAAATATAAAAATGCATTTTAAAATTTCGATCTTCGTCGGTAAATATTTTAAATCACTCATTATTTGATTTGTTCCTAATCAATTTCCATGAACATATGATATTTTACATTTCGAAATGCGGTAATCACGATGGTATACTTATTTGGACCGGAAATTAATATTTAAGTCTGGGTTTAAAAAAATAACGATTTTAAACTTCCAAAAGAAATCGGAAAAACGAAAACAGGACACAAACATCGACCGAAACGAAACGAAACGAAACGAAATAAAACGGAAATGATATATTATATGTTTATGAAAAAAGAAAAAGAAAAAATTCTTGTTTTTTTTTAATGTTAAGAGAAACACACGTTGATTAACGCATATAATGCATCCCCTCTTTCCTCCGTAATGTTTTGGTTTACGATTCAGACGTTTTAAGTTTCAAATAAAAATGCATTGTTTATAATTTAAAATAGAGTAATTTCAATCCTCGTCGGTAAATATTTTTAATTACACATAAATTGATTTGTTCCTAATCGATATTGGATTTTTCCTAATCGATTTACGTGAAAATTTTATATTTTACATTTTGAAATGTGGTAATCACGGTAGTATAATTATTTCGATCCGAAAATTCATTCTGGGTTAAAAAAAAATAACGATATTAAACTTCCAAAAGAAATCGGAAAAACGGAAACAGAAAAAAAAACAACATCGGACGAAAAGAAACGAAATAAAACGGAAATGAGGCTTATGAAAAAATGGAAAGTATAATTTTTTTCCTGTAAACATGTTGGGAAATAAATGGAAATTAAGCAACGTAAAAGTAAGCGTGATACGTTTCACCCAATAGGAAGCATTTCAGTTTTTGTAAGCAACTACTAAACCCGAAATCGGTGTTCGTTCGTAAGTGCCCTTTGTGAACGATGAAGTAGCTGTGTAAATGGAGAGCGAGGAAAGGAGAAATTTATTAGAGGGGAAATATTTTACAACTTTCATTGATTCTAATCAATTTTGGCAGTAAACTCTCACCAGAAAAATATAGGAATGCACGATTATCGAGGAAGTTAAAGTTCTGTCTTCTATAGTAGAACGAAAGGTAGTCCTAGCTCTGTTCTGTATTCTTGCATAGACTATTCGTTTTCGAGTAGAGTTCTGACCACAAAACGGCTCGCATGGAACTAAAGTGTTAAAGACCATTTTTACGCATATGTAATTAAAATGCATTAAATAAATAAATTTAAAGAGAAGGTATAAACAGTTGGTAAAAGCTAAACAGAGAGAAAATATAAATAAATAAATAAAAATAAAATGAATAAATAAATAAAAAATAAAAATAAGAAAAATAATAGAAACGGCTCGCATGGAAGCAAAGAGTTAAATACAATATATACGCATATAGTTAACATACATTAAATAGTCAAGTGTAGAGGACGTGTAGAGTTAATAGGCCTATATCACACCTCAGATAATGTGCTGCAGTTTGTGCATATTACATTTGAATTAAATGTATTGATTTTTAATCCTATAAAGGTCAAAATCACACGATGAAAATGGGTGCATTTTATACATATATAGCGAGAGAAGAGAAGAAGAGAAGAAGAGATATGTGTGTGTGCGTTGCACATGGCATTTAGACGCGCTAACACTTATTTTTATTTGCGTTCTACGTCGTTTTCTTTATGGTTGCATCGTCTAGTCGATTTTGTCTGCCTTTTCAAATAAGACGATTATTATCATGCCTAAGCGCACACTGTAAACTGGTTAGCATTCACATGCTTTATTTATTTTTTGACACAGATAAACAGTGGAGAAAATTTTTGACAGTGGTTTCAGCTAGACGAGTGTTTTTCGTGAAAGATCGGCGAGAGGTGACCAGGGATTAGATCTCAGACGAGCACTAGCCATGGAAGTAAAGGTAAAACAAAGACAGGCTCGCAACGTCTCTCCTGTGGGTGTGTAGGTTGCAGGGAAGAGAATAGGGCATCCCCCACTAAGCTACGAACCCTATTTTGTACTCTGTCAAGGAAGGATAGAGTGTTTTAGCAGCTCCTGTCCAGATGTGGCAACAGTACTCCATCATTGGACGTACTTGGTTTTCATCTAAGTAGATAATTGCATCAGAAGTGAGATACATTCTGGAGCGGTAAAAGGATCCTACCATTTTTTCAGCGACCTTGGCAATAGGCTTGATGTACGTGTTCCATTTCAGGTCAGGAGTTAAATGCAACGCACAGAAGCTTATCAAAGCATGGAGATTCCCCTAGTCGAAAGCCATCTATTTCAATTGATGCCAGGTGGGGATGAGATGGTTGATAGGAGCTTGATTTTAGATGCATTAAAAGTAACCAGCGACCTGTTCCCTCACTGTACCACGCGCTCGAGATCGGAGGAGAGAGAATCAGAGAGAACTGTGTCATTTACAGCCTTTGATGTGTTGCCATAGATGTTTGGGTCATCAGCATAGATGTTAACGAATGATTTTAGTATGTGTTCTGGGAGATCATTGATGTAGATCAGGATGAGAGTTGGGTTCAGGATGGACCCCTGAGGGTCTTAAGCATTACTACTGAGAGCCTCTGATTTCTACCCATCAACCTCTACTCTTATGGGCCTATCAGAGAGAAATGATTCAATGATCGAAAAACCATTTCCAGTTGAATCAGGTGGGCTTAGCCCTGTTTCCAATTCCCAAAATTAATTTCCCAATTCTCAGTTTTGTAAATTCTCAGTCCATATTTAAAGAAATACAAACTTTTCTCTTCCTTAATGTACATCTCTGATTGCTACTCCGGACGGGTGGGTCCATTGTCTTTACTTTTGATTGGGTCTCTTCCTTTCATTATCATTCACATGGGAGGGTCTATCCTTCATTTGCACAATAAAGGGGTTTTGTTTAAGTGCTGCTTCGTGTAAGTAAAAAAAAAAAAGAAGTAATTTCATTATTTTTTTGGGGTGAACAAATTCGCTGGACAAAAATACATTGACACCTGATTTTGTATCCCCTACCTTGTTTTTCTTTCATGAAAAGAAACTCATTTCATACGCTCTATATTTAAGGTTGCCTAATAATAATTTTTTACACGTCAGAATTGGTTAACCCCTTTAAATTCAAAGGGGTGGCTTGTTCAGTTGAACTTGTGAAATCGCCAAAAGGCGCCATGTCCGACATTTTATACATACTTTTTTTTATTTCAGTGTCTTGCTCTCACGTGTTACTTTATATAATCTCAGAAAACATATTTTTTCTTTATCAATACCCATAAATAAATGGATACGTGTATTAAATTGATATAACAGCCTTTCCTAACAATGCACTTCCTTTTCATCATTACCATCAGCATCATAACTACCATTCCAATCATCATCACCATCATCATCATCATCATCGCTACATTCAACATTCATCAGCACCGTCACATTGGTTAATATTATGTAAATGTCTATTTTTTCAATTAAAAAAAATCAACCCAGGTTTCAACTTTTATCTTTGCTTTCTGGTCTGAAGATTATTTCCTGAAGAGAACTTGCTTAACCATTACGAATTCAAGAGCGATGTATTATACAAAACTTATCATTTAATATCTGACATTAAAAACTCCCTCACACATGGAAGACATATGAAATAGATCTATTTTAATACGATATGACCCGATCTTGGCAATAGAATTCTTAAGAGTAAGGAGCAAAGATAAATACGTTTACTTAGCTTTTAGTTATTTTCATTATATTATTCTCTCCATGTGTTATTTTAATTCCCTGATTATTGTATGAAGATACTGAGAAAAAACTCATGAAATTTCTAATGAATGATAAGACGTTTTCAGACATGGACAATAAAAAATCAGAAACCTAACCACCAAACATATTTCAAGATAAATGTTCAATTTACTTGATTCGACGTTGTTATGTTATCCTTACAATCTTATTATCAGTTCGTCACTTAGTCTGAGAACGTAATATGTTCACCGAAACATCGTTCTTAATCTGAGAACGTAATATGTTCACCGAAAAGCGGTAACTAAAGGAGAGACGGAAAAATCGGGTATAGCCAACCATGTCTGGATGGAGAGGGGGTACCATCGCCCCCTATGGGATGAAGTAAAAATAATAAACAGAGAGACCCACTGGAAAGTGAGAAAACTTAAAGAAACAGCTCACATGCTCAGACATAACAACCTACTGGGCAAACCAAGCACAGAGCTGAATGCAATTTGGACACCTCTGATAGAGAGAGAGAGAGAGAGAGAGAGAGAGAGAGAGAGAGAGAGAGAGAGAGAGAGAGAGAGAGAGAGAGAGAGAGAAAACCTTGAATAACAACATAGGTTTAACATTAACAAAAGCCCACTAAGAATTGTCCTGGTGACATATGGTCGAGTGGTCCTAGACGTTGTATCAAACGTTTACAGTTACCCAAAGGCAGTAAAAAGTACCATTCAAAAACAGAGAATCAGCAACTATGTCCCAGAGTCTAGCTGGAGTCCGAACACTGTACCCCCGTAATAATAATAAAGGGTTGGGTTCGAGACTCCTAACAAACGATTCCCCAGTTCGATACAAAACACCTGATGAAGGCCGGATGGCAAAACGGCCGAAACGTTGTGACGATAACAACCAAGATGAGGAAGTCCGCCCGACAATCTCAATCAACGTAATATGTTGTTCAGATTGGCGGAATTACTTATTTTAACTACGTAATGTGTTTCAATATTACATTATTTTTCCCTCATATTCAGCTTTTTTTGCGCAATATACGGCATAATCGCGTTCAATATTGTTGCCCCTAAATGCTAGAAAGTTTCTATTCTAACAGTTTCTTCCCTCCAACAGCTAGACATTGGAATTCCCTTCCTGATGCCTATTTCCCTGGCTGTACTGATATGCAGAAGTTTAAATGTAACATAAACAAATATCGTGTTAATCTTTTCTAGACATGCGCCCAAATAGTAGCCTCTTACGTGCGAGTGGGCACATGGTTCGTAAGAAGGGAACCTAACTAAAACACAGAAATATTAAATGTGATTACAGCTTTAAAATGTCAAGAGCCTCTTACGAAAATCGTGTCCAGTTGTATGAGACCTCTGTCTAAATAAAATTTCGTTCACGTAAAGACGTACTCGGCAGAACAGACCTGTTTGACATAAACGCAATTGGAAAATCGTGCTGAGTATAAGGAAAGGTAAAAAACATTACTGTTTTAATGAAATCGTAATATGCATTTGATGTCGTTTATTTCTAATATTCCAATAAAATTCTTAATATCGAAATGTAGATAAAAACTAGCTTAATACATTAGGATATGAAATAGAAAATCCGTTTCTAATGTACATCCATGATATATATTGCTTTTAGATTCTCGCACCGTAAATACTATTAAGATAGAGATGAAAAAAACAAGAAAAATATTAAAATTACAAATCGTATAATTATTATCTCCTTGCTCTGTTCATATACTTCTATTTCTACAATTATATGAATGCACGTTTGTCTGTGTGTGACTTTGTTCCTTATAGACTCCGAAATGACAACAGTTTTCTTTAAAATTTACAGAACATTAGTGTATAATTCTGGAAGTGATCTTAGTAAGTAAAGTTTTGTCTCAAAATATCCCCGATAATTTCTGATAATCGATAATCGAAACTGCTATTTTAATTTAAAGTCATTTTTCCATCTCGTCTCTTACCAAAAATGATAGAACAATTGACCGTGAAAATTCTACTGTGAGTAAGTTGATAGCATTTTTTTGTCATGATGTGGAATGTAGGTTGATATTCCGCACGTAAATGTCTTATATTTTTTCATAAGCTTCAAATAATTTTATACCACTTGAAAATGCGCGTGTTATTATCATGACCTGGTCTCTAGGTTAAAAGCCTACACGTAAATTTCTTAATATTGATTTTTCGTAAACTTTTAAACAATTCACTCATAAGATTTGAAAATTTACGTGTATGCGTGTATTTTTAAAATATCCATTATTTTTGTAATATAAAACCAGAATAATCCGCTACTTTGATTAAACATTGTAGTTGATTATAGAAAAAAATCGTAAACTAAGCAAATATGATTCTTCGCCGAAATGAAACAATACATATATAACTGAAATAACTTAAAAGTAAAACTTCAAATAAAACTTTGTTTTTAACATAGTTTGCTTTAAATCACGTATTTGATATAAATGCTTATATTCTTGAATCAAACATACATAAAGCAATTACAGTACAAACACAATTTAATATATTTTTATATAAAAAAAGTTAAACAATTTTTTTTCAGTAACTGGAAAAAGGTTTATACGACTTGAAAGTTTATTGTGTAGTAAGAATGGTTAAGGGCACAAATCAGAGAACTTGCATTGTTGCTGGCACATTGTATCCATTTTTTTGTTTTATTTTACTTCAGTGGAAGTTCTCAGAAACAAAGGGGCCCACTGCCTGGGGCTTACACTTGAAGTCTATATGAGATACATAGATATTCGAATGTTCCACTTAAGTTCTTAAGTTCTCAAACACTGAGTTAATAAAGAAGTTGATAACATAATTTTCCTCTCCCCAATTAACCATTTTCATATATTGTATTATCTTTTATTTTGGTCTCTTAGTCTTACTGACTTCCAGGACAAGAATTTATCTAGTCTGATGGAGTATCCACATTCGTGCTGTTACTTGAGGTAACATCACTTGGAGAAGGTGCACCATCCCTCGTAAAAGCTTATATGGGTTAGCCATAGTGAGGAGGTCTTATTTGGGTAGCGAATACTATGTGATTTGGAATATTTGGTCAGAGTTTACTTCTATGGAAAAAAGTATCCTCATGCCAGATTGTTCTGACACACCCTTGTACAGAGAGACCTTAGACACTCGAGGACGGTGTCTAGTAGGCATTCAAAGCGGGCTACGCTGATCAGTAAAGTGTCAACATAACCTAAGTTTACAAAAATAATTTTACGGTTACAAAAAAAAAAAAAATATTGGAATTATAAAAGATACAGATCATCATAAGCATAAAAGCCATCAAAACAACCCCCTCAGAAAAGCCGGATGATACTCCTTGTTATTATAATTTTAATATTTTATATTAGTTATAAGCAAAGATTATATTTCCCTTTTTCAGGAGTTGCTCCCTAATACTTTATATGTTATACCTATTCATTATATTTTAATTTCTTATGCATTTCTATTGCCAATCTTAATGTTATTAAATAAATTTCTATGAATATTTACATTTGCTACACTTGTATCCTTCTTCTCTTCTGATGAGAAGCATATGGTTTCGAAATGTCATGATCTAAAAAGGTTTTTTTTCCTCCTCTTTTTACCTTTTTTTAATGTTTTGACGTTATGGTAAAGTTATATTTAACTTTCATTATTCACATATCTTTTTATACAAATACACATACACATACACACACATATATATATATATATATATATATATATATATATATATATATACAGACCTGCATACACACACCTCACACACACATACACATGCACACACTATATACCAGCACAAGGAAGCGTTCATGCAAATACCGAAACGTGTGTAAACTGACGTGGCAGTAATAGAGAGACTATAAAAAGAAAAGCGAGCAGATTAGAGAAGACGATCAGGTGGGTAATCTTCAACGCCCAAATTACCTAGCTATGTCTTATACATAGTTCCACATATAGGATGCTTTTGATACACGATAGAGAGAAAATTATAACAGTTATAAATATATGAAATAAAATATATATATAGGTACTAAATTCTGGTTTAGTAGATTGAGAAAAAGAGTCCCTTTGCATTGTGTACGAGTTTCAACAAACATTTAAAACATGAGATGAATAACAGTGTGGACCGAATTGTTCACCGGCACATAAATGTATTCCTAGTTTGTTCCGATTTCAGAACACATAAGAAAGTTCAATAGCGTTGTTTTGATCGCTTATATGATTACAGTGTTTAAGGCGCGATTCCTCTTATCCCCTGCGTCACCAGTGGCCCATAGAAAAAGAACAAAATAATAAACATAATATAAAAGTAATTAAATAAATATATTTGAGAAAAAAAACAAAGTGAACAACCTAAAGTGTCCAGATAAATATGGGTGCCGCGGGACACAGTCTGCCGGCATTGAGTTTGCTGAACTTATTTTCGTGCTTGCTGTCTCCTGAAAGAAACACTGAGAAATGAATAACATTCGTAGTTTATTTTAATCACGAATTTCGTAGGCAACAAAAAAATAACGCCAGTCGTAAACTCTTTCTCCTGTCAACATTAATCAATAAATAAACTCTTGATTACAATATTTGGTATTTTACATCTTTTCGACAACGCAACATGCATGAACAGTTCGCTTATAAAAGAAAAAAAAAACGACGACAGATTGTCTTTGTTTTTTATCTTCTTCCTACCCCTCTCTTTCTCTTAGTGAGCGGGGGTGTAGTGAAGGAGCAGGTGAGTTCAAACCCAAATCTAAACTATCAACTGTCAGCTTCCAACTCTCAACTGCCAACACTCAACTGGAAAAAAACACGCTTTTCACGCCTTCTTTTAGTAAGTAACGGGTGTGTTTGGACGTGGTCAGGGTTTTATTCAGCCAATCCCTCTTCATAGTGTAAAAATTGCATTCACGCTGATTAGCTAAATTGGTAAAATTACTTGTGCATATTAAAGTAAATTTACATTATTAGTTTCTTACACAGGCAACATCAAGAAACCTGGACCTCTGGATCATATCCGAGACAAAAAATTGTGCACACTACAATATGCCATGCAATGGTTTTCTTTACAAAACAATATCGTCTTTAAATATTATTATCAATTTCTAATTCGCTCAGCTGACATGAATTTTCTTCTGTTTTTTTTTTACTTGCTTCATCAACTAAACAAATTGATTTAGCAAGAGAAGCCGGGATTGTCCGTTATTGTTCATATGATAAAAATCTCTAATTCTAACTCTAATGTAACCGTTGCTGATGTAGTTCCAACAATCAAAATCGTTGAATAAAATTAGCCTCACAGTGACATACTGAGATAGGCAAGCGATGTTTTTTAACTACAGTGAAAGTGGCTGCATTTTGCCATGGCCGATAGAAACTGAATGTAGCCGCCAATAACAATGGTTGCAAGTGAATGCGGTTGCCAGTAAATAATGCCGTTAGTGACCACGGATATCAATGGCCGCCATTGGTCACGGTCGATTGTGGTCTAAGCCATAAAAAACTGTGCGTCACATCGAAGCAACATGCTGGAGTAACACGGGAAAACATTATACATATCTTCATATGCACATCTGTTCCATCATTTCAATATAATTGCAGGAAATGAAAATATAAATGCATTGACAATAATATGTTTCTCTCAAAGATAAATTTTTTATTAAAATCGGATCATCATAGACTTTAGTTTTCAAAGTTTCTCGTAAAATTAATCCAAATCAATGAAATGTTTTTTTAGTATTACAGTCTGTGACTAAACCTTAAGATTAACCTTAGAAACGTTTCATATCTTTCTGCCATATGTTTAAAAAAAAAAGATAACATATACGTGTGTAAAACTTTTTTCGAGTATACGGTGTATTTTACTTTACTGGCTTTAGATATTTACAATGTTGTACGATAAAATAGTCCCCTACAAAAGACGTCATGATTTCATTAAGTTTTGATAAAACCGGTTTGCTTATTTTTTCGCAAAGAATCTACTAGTTAGCCAGCTGTGTACGCATCCCAAGAGCAATAGAGGCCTTCTATTATGTCGTAAAATGACACAATGTTCAAGATAGGAAGCGTGCTGCAGTACAACTCATGCACTCTACCGAGCTAAGTTATGAAAACAGAACCATTGCCACCCCCTCAATATGCACATCTCGATGGTTAAACGCTTGAGGATACAGCTCATCGAGGTTTCCGGTCTCGGTTATGGTCTTTGGTATGGTATCAAATCAGGGTCGAGTAATGCTAGCTCACATTTTCGAAGTCGGCTTAAAAGTCAACATCAATGTGTATGTAGATATGCTGAAGAGTGAGGTGATACTCTAATGCAATCATGTAGCCGCTGGCCAACCCTGGACGTCTATAGACCGAAACTTAGCTTCAAAATAGATGTGCTCCAACTTTATACTTTCTTCCACTGGTCACCCACTTTCCCCAACCTGAACATGCTGGACTACTTTGTTTTGTCATATGTTTAGAACATCACCAACATGACCACCTACAATACCAAATTCAGCCGGATCGTCGCCATCCGCCGGGTATTCACCAAGTTCCTGCCAGCGCCAGTTCCGAACCCGCATCAAGGCGGTGATTGAGCCTAAAGGCTATATTGAATAGATGTCAAATCTACTACACAATGAAATTATTACATTACTTTTTCATTAAAGTTTTCAAATAAATCTGCAGTGTTGCTTTCTCTAGGGTTACAGATTAGTCGTCCTTCCTTGTTGTTGATATTGTTTCCGATGACAATACAATTTATTGAGTCCGTACTGACTTGGTGTCATATTTCAAAGTATACGAATCTTGCTACTCTATTACTGTTTAAAGTTTTGACATAAAAATTAATACTAATTCTTAAATTCACGATTTAATCCTGTTACTTTAGCTTTAATGACGTCATTATACCAGTCTGTTTATTACTCTGGCTTATTGAACTGTTTTATATGGTTTGCACAGAGTTTTAGGTGGTATATTTAATTCCATTATCTATATTTCTGCTCGGACATAAATTATAACCATAATAGAATAAATTACAAGTTTTCACCAAAAAAGAAGTAGATCATTCTTCATCGTAAATGAATTAGCCAAAGTGATCAGAATCGTTCGCCCATCCGTTGAAGAATCTAATACAATTATTAGAAATATCACTTCGCTTTACGAACCAATTAAGTGCCATTAATCGGAAGAATCTTAATGCTTTTATCAAGGTTCATAATTTATTCGCTTGACGCGTAGTTGTTCATGTCAGAAGATGAGAATTCGCTTTAAAATAATTGTAAAACAATGAGTTCGAGACAATGTGTGTTCGAGGTAAGTTATATCTATATATTAGAAAAGTAATCATGTATGTGTTCTTAAGCATTGCAACTGAACGATTTATAAAAAAGTCAAATGGCGGATAGGTTAAGAATGATCACCTTTCTCCAGATGTCCTTATTTATGTTAAACGTATATAAAGATGTCATGAGCAGAAAGAATTCTCTCATTTTACAGTGGAGAAAACAGCCACTGATGCGTATATATATATATATATATATATATATATATATATATATATATATATATATATATATATATATGTACATATATATGTATATATATATAAATATATATATATATATATATATATATATATATATATATATATATATATATATATATATATACGGATGACCACAAGTCTTTGCAAAAACCTGACAAATACCAGCGTGGGTGATGATTTTAGTAGGGTTAATCTAGACGCCCTGAAATCTTCTTTCGCTAGTTGTATGATTCTATTGTTCTTCCTTATATTTGATAAATTCAGCAACTTTTAAGACATCCTATATATCTATAATACAAAGCTGAACGTCTGTGTGTGTATTTTGTGTGTGTGTCTGGCCACGAATAGGCTCCTATATGGGTGACTATTATAGAAAACTGATTACATATAATGATAGAAGATGTATCGAGACACCGGAATGGGTATGTTTGATCTGGCAGAACCCTGGTTCATTAAAATTGTGGTGCCTGCGTTCGCGCTTGGTCTACAAAGTATGGAAATAAAACATTTAAAATTTAAAAAAAAAAACGTTTACAAGTGTTTCTGACATAGGTGTACATAATAATACTTAGATAAGTATGTTTTAAATTAAATAGGGATGGTATAATAAAATTGTGATGTCTGCGTTCGCGCCTGGCTTTCATATTATGGTAATAGGCACACACTCTAATAAAGATTTTTCATATATATCTGCGTAAGTATACTTTGATAATTATGTTTCAGTTTTAAGAAATATGGTATAATAAAATTATGGTGTTTTCGTTCGCCCCTGGCCTCCATAGAATGGAAACATGTCACAAAGTTAAACAAGGTTTTTTTTAAATATAGATCCACAGCATATTGTGATCAGTGTTTCAGTGCGAACAGGTATTGTATACTAAATTATGGGGTTCATCTATTTTATTTTACTTTCATCATATTTTGCTTTTGTTTTGATACCCTCAAATTCGAAGCTATCTCTTTACAACCTTTCCTTTTCATAACCTATCATGCTTTCATAAAACAGAGTCCGTTTTCTGTAGGCTGTTGCTGAACCCAGTCATCGACGGGTACTTTTGCTAGTAATATATATATATATATATATATATATATATATATATATAAACATCGTAATAATAATATATATATATATATATATATATATAAACATCGTAAGTTATGACAATATATATGGTCATCAACAAGACTAAATACTTCGCGTTTAATCCTCGTTAGAATTCGTCAGGCTTATATATATATATATACACATATTTATAATGTTAAAAATCCACCTATGCTTCTAGAGTAGTAATTTCAACTTTATGAGCATATCTTTATATAAATTCAAAACATGAAAACGATGTTGTTGTTTTTTTAATTAAATATTTTATATTTTTTTCCTCTGCTCTTGTTCACAAATTTGCGATAATTTTTGCGAACAAGAGCGGAAGACTACTTCAAATATAAAAAAAGTTAATAATAAAAAAAATGGTTTTCAAAAACGCTAATATCATAACATTAAAATCACCATCGATACATATATGGAGAGTTTTAAATAGGTGAGGAAAAGAAGAAAATGAAAGAGAACAGATATATGTATACATAACATGCATAATATATATATATATATATATATATATATATATATCGATTTATTAACCTCAAATCTGGTAATATAAATTAGAAATAGAGACGCCCACAAATTCAGCAAAAAGTACAATTTAGAGCTATCGTACATAACAATATCCAAACACAGATTTTTCTATTCGTTTATTTATCTATCTAACGATATGTCTATCTATCTATCTATCTATCTATTTATCTATTTATCGTTCTATATATAAACTTCTCTTTCCCCTTCTGTCTTTCTCTCTCTCATACACACTTCAAATACACACACACACGCACACACACGCACACACACAGACACAGACACACACACACACACACACACATATATATATATATATATATATATATATATATATATATATATATATATGTGTAAATAAGGTTCGGGCATGTTTATTTATGTTTATTTAAGGGACATTTGACAAGTTCATTTGACAGCTCTGACGCTATAGGCTATTGGTTAGAACTGTCGACTATCAATTCGATGGTTATAGGTTCTGATGAGTTCTGATACTTTATGTGAATGACTATCTATCTATTTATCTCTCTCTTTATATACATATATATATATATATATATATGTGTGTGTGTGTGTGTGTTAAGTATGTATGTTTTTCAGAAGATCGGAAGAACATCTAGAGCGTCGTTTTCAAAGAAAAAAACAAGAGGTTATTGAATGTCGCTTATGTGAATTCTCTTCAGTCTCTGTATATATATTATGCAAATATACACACACATGCACATGCATATATGTGTGTGTGCATGTGTAAGTGTGACACGCTTGTGATATTGTGCCCAAATACACCATAGCAGACCGAAGCCTAATCAGATAAAGCAAAAGTTAGCACAATCTTAACTTGTCAGCAATCAAGCGGACGCAAAGCGATTTTTTAAATTAGCGGGCAATGGATATTTCTCCATTGTTTATTTTCATAGATATCACTATGTATATAAATATATTCATGTAATGTAAACATGTTCTTGTTAAGCAGTCCCCCTAAATAATCAAATTCTATCCAATTTACATCATTAACCATTACTACACTGCCCCCTTACATCCATTAACCCTTATCCTCGAATGGCCGTCGGACCTTAATAAATGGAGACTCCCAAATAGAAAAGGTATGTATATGAACATATTTAAGAAATAAGCTCTGAAACTACTGGTCAATTTTTTTTTTTTTTACATACAACATGTGAAAGCATATGCAATATTCTGCTCTCATCAGCTGTCAACCAGAGTGATACCACAGTTTCGGTGGCCCAAGACAGGACTGCCACTTCTGGTGCCACCAAGCGGCTTTTAGTATTAATAACTTAGCCGCCAAGCAGAATATTGAAAAAACATACAACAAAGAAACTTAATCAACTAGACAGGAGAAAAAAAAAATAAATAAAATAGTAACCATACCGTCTTTTTATGAAGTCTTTCAGGTGTCGGTTGTCTTACTGAGTGTATCCGATCAGAGCCCTTGGAAATTCCGACCGTTACAAACAGCGCGTTTGAGATTTTGGATAAAAGAGAAAGAAGGACAGAGAAAGAGAAAAAAAAAGAAAGAGAAAAAGATAACATTGAACGTGCGAGACATTCAGAAAACAAAAACAAGAGTTTTTTCCCTTGAATAAATATTTTGCTATTTGACTTATCTCCCTTTGTACTTTGATAATTTTATCGACGCATAATACTAAACTTAACAGTAATTCGCAATCGTTAGGGCTATGACAACAGATTATTCTCTTCATTGTTTTGACTCTCAAGTATATTCAAGTGATGTAGTTTCATTGCCAAATTTCAAAACGACAAGGTATTAAAATAAGTCTTCTTAACCGTCTTAACTACAAAGAGCTATGGCTAAAGATACAGTACATGAACGTATTTCGTTCAAACTCCTCGGCTTAACATTAACAGAGATTATTAGTTAGAACAGATACACCGAGAGCATTGCCAAGGCTCCTCCGAAGATGGTAGGCTATCTCTACAGGGCTAAGCCGTTACTTTCGCCTGAAACTATCTTCTGCCTCTACAAAGCCACCATTCGCCGATATATGGAGTATTCTTTTCACATTTGGCTTGATGCATTGCTACTAGTCCCTCACTATTAGAGTGGGCTCTAAAGAGAGGTTGAACCCTGACAGGTCCCGAACTATAATCAAAGTTTCAACTTCTGTACCATCGATTAAATTTTGCATGTCCTACTTGTATTTTAATGGTGGATGCTCAAACGAACTTGTATCCTCTCGATGTAAATACCCCCGACAAACCGGACAAGCAACAAAGTTTAACCCCTACACTGTAGAGGTTCCTAGATGTAAGAACGCCTTCTACTCTAATAACTTCTTCCCCAGATCTGCTAATCTTAGAAATTCCATTTCGGGTTCTTGCTGCCCAAACTGTACTGACATGCAGAAGTTCAAGTGTAATGTAAGCATACATCTTACTGCTCAAATCTCTACATAGTATTCCTGATGATAACACCCTAAATCAAAGTGGTAATGTGCCTTGTTTGGTGTGAAAATGTAATAGAAAAAACATATTGATTAATTTATGTTTGGGTGGGTTTCCATGGAATCTTTCAGATAATATAATTGTTTGTGTTTTCTTTCTTTAAGCATCCCGGCAGGTGCGTATGTCGGTTATATATTTAACATTTTATTCTCAACAACATGTCAGCCATGTGGGCTAAATGAGTAATCTATAGTGATTCTGCCGCCGTCCTTACGTGTGAGAAACTAAAATGGTTACTAGGGCCTAACGTAAGGTGGCCGTGTTCCTTACGGTTCACACCTTACTCAGCTTTCCACGCTGTCCGGTGCCGTCTCAAAGGAACAATAAAAAATAAATTGTAGTCGGCTTTTTTTTTTTTTTAGCAAAAGACATTTATTATCGTTATTTCTAAACAATGCCGGCGTCTTGTTTTGTTTACTGTTCATCTCGTTTGAAATGAGATTGACAAAACCCACCGTTTCTATACCGACATTAACATTTGTCGCCGCCATCATAGGGCCAAATGCACATCTTATCCGGCAAGCATCTTACTTCTCTTTCACACACCGTCAAAGTTAGCCATTTATGCCTTCAATTTTACACGCCCATCTTCCTCGACGCCCACTTTGCTTATCTCCAACCAGGTTTTGTCCTTTTTCTCTTTTTCTTGTAACAAAAGCCTGCGCAGATTTCATAATTTGCATACATGTTTAAGGGCTACTACTGGTAGTATATTCGCAAGCAAGCTATTCTACAGCTCCTGCCGATATTTCATACACGCTTTGTAACGCTAAGACAAAGGCAAGAAATAAGTAATTGTTGTTAGCTAATCGTTCTTACGGGGGGAATTAGCGTCGCTGACGTTGGTTGGTTATAGCAGGTGGTTGCGTCTTATAGCTGCAACTGTCGATCTCGATATAAAAGGGCTGCCCAAGACGTGTTGAGAGGATAACAAAGCAAAAAGCAGTCACTCTGGTCAAGAACTTACCAGATATTCAATAGTTCTATAGAAAGAAACCCAATAGCACAAACCCTGCAATTCTGACAAACGTCCCTTGAAAAGTGAGAATAAGGCATGAGAGTAAAACAAAACGGGACACAAGCAAGTAGAGTGAAGACCCGGATAAGCCCGATAGCAACTCCGGTACTCCTGCATAATTTGACCCGAATTCTCTTGATTTCCCGCCAAACCCGGACGGGGCGAGACCGGCAATCATTGGTGACAGCCGAGCGGTGTAACAGACGCAGACGAAGGAAAAAAAGCAAAACAAACCGAAAAAAAAAATTCAAATGCAAATTATCAAAAAAATAACAAAAAAAAACTACCTTGAAAAAGCAAATGTGTTTATTTAATTCATTTTAGTATTTTTTTTTTGTTTCGTTTTGCAAAATAATTATCAGCAGCAATTTATTTATAAATATCATCTTCAAGAAAAGGTTGTTTACCCGTATGAATGTTAGGTGTATGTACATGTTTTATTTTCTTTAACAGTATTTTTTATTGTTTTTTATTTTATTTTAAAGACTTTTTGTCCAGTAAGGTTTTGTTTGTTTGTTTGTTTGTTTCCTTGCCTTTCATTTTTTCTGTTTGGTGAGTCTGAAAATATAGTTGTTTGTCAGCTTTTTTTGGGTTCAGTCGATTTCTTCCAATTCGAATGTCGTCTGCTTTCATTTACACACCGCTTTTTGATTGGCTAATCAAACTCCCAGAAATTGAAGTACAATAAAAATCAAAATAAATAAATCATTAAAAATAACTAATAATAAATTTTTAAAAAATTGCTAAAAATATTTAAAAAAGAATAACTTTTTAGAGTCGAATAGCGTTTCAACATTTGTACAACACTTAGCTGACAACGATGGTTGCCGGTCTCGCCTGATCTGGTCTTGACGGGAAATCACAAGAATTCGGGTCAAATTATGCAAGAGTAGCGCTACTCCAAATAGACTTAGCTTCAGAAGGAGTGTTTTGTATGCTTCTCTCACTTGCTCCTCTCCTCTCCCAACCTGAATCCGCTTGACAACTTCATTTTGCCATACGTCGAGCACATCACCAACATCACCTTACACAGCACCAACACCAGCCGGATCGCCACCATCTGCCGAGTATTCGCCGAGCTCCCAGTGTCCCACCTGTATCGTGATGATGCTTGTGGCTGAAGGCGGCTACATTGAATAGATATCAGCTGTACTATATTGTTTAGTTAGCAGAATTGATTTTTAAATAAAACTTTTAAAATAAAGCTGTGGTGTGTTTTCTTTTAGGACAACAACTTTATCGTTTCACCTTGCAATAAGATTCTACCAAAAGCTTTTCAGTTAAAATATATAATTCTTTCTCAAGATCAATTTTGGTTATTTGTTTTCTAAAATTATCAGGTTGGTCACCTCTCACTTATAAACGAAGATATAAAAATGGAAGTAAAATATATTCATGAAATTAAACTGGTAATACTAGATTAGGCTGTCTAAAGATATTGGCGTCCTGAGAGGAAATGCACCTAACCTTTATGTTTGGGTTTTTTCTACTTCCTTTTGCAAAATTTAATTATGTTCCGCGAAACAAAAACAAGAACAGCCACCCACCTTTTCCCCCTTTTCTTTCTTCCCAGTCCCCCTTTCTCTTTCTATCTCCTCCACTCCCGGAATGAGTTCCAAACTTAAAATGTACCAAATAGTTTAACCCTTTTGCCTTCTCCCATTGCAAACCTCATTCATGTTCTGCCGGACAGGGAAGAAAAACGATAAAATCCACTTAAAAACAAACAAACAAACAAACCGAACCAAACCAAACCCTAGAAACTAGTGATTGAAGATACAAAGCTCTTGAAGAAAAAAAAAAAGCCTTGTACAAAATAACTCGAGGCAACATGAATACCATTTTACAAAATAATTCGATTCGGCATTAAATAACCCGAAAAGGGTTGATATTCCGTAAAACGACCAAGCCAAGCCAAACCAAACCGATTAATTTAAAACATGGTAGATTATTCCTTTATTTTTAAGAATTGAATACGCAAGACCATATAATTCGTTTTCGTTCATCATCATCATCATCATCATCATCATCATCATCATCATCATCATCATCGTAACCGTCACCGCCACCACCACAACCACAACCATCATCATCATCATCATCATCAGCATCATCATCATTATCATCATCATCATCACCGTCACCGCCACCATCATCATCATCGTAATCATCGTCATCTTAATCGTCATCGTCATCATCGTCATCATCATCGTCATCGTCATCATAGTCGTCATCGTCGTCGTCATCGTCGTCATCATCATCATCATCATCATCATCGTCATCATCATCAACAGCAGCAGCAGCATCATAATCATTATGCCGATACAGGATACATTGTTAGGCATCAATGTTACAATCTGAAAACTGATAGTCAGTACATGTTGTTACATCATTGCAGACGTTTTCTATTGTTTATCTTGGACGTTAACAGATATAGCTCCTTGTTAGTGCTGTCACTAGCTGTGAATGTTGCTAACATATTTCGCCTAGTTATCTGTGGTCATAAAATTATTTAGAATTTTATTCTCTCGCCTGATTGCGTTTTTAATGGCGATTTTGCGCCAGTATATTTTTCAAGTCCCACATGGTCATGTCTTCCGATCAAAGAAGTTGACATACCAACACATTTGATCACATATGTCAGATGCATTTATCGCCTCGTCCAATCACATCTGTGGCACGCATTGTTTAGTTCTCCGTCAAAAGATCTGTAATGGCAGTATCCAGCTAACCCGTAGAGGGGTATAAAGCGACAGTACCAATCAGAACTTACAAAGGATTAATCATAATTCCCGGGATATAATTTGCGAGTTTATTCAATGTGTTGTTCTTTGAGGCAATCTTCTACATCCAACACTTCTTTATAATGGTATTATTTTTCATGGATATATTCGGAAATTTGGTAACACCGGTAAAACTACATGAACACAGATAAGCCGGTTACAAATACGCAAAACTAACATATTTCAACAGCTCATGATGGACAAGCAAATAAATTAATATACATCACATATTTAAAAATAAATAATTTATTACATTTTGTGCATATTAAACATCATACGTCGCATCTTCTGCTTAGTGCATGGGTGCGAACCTACATGACCTATTTTCACTATATTTTCCGATCAAGACACAGTTTCTTTATGGACGCAAAACTGTGTAGAGATGTTTAATTGCAAACATTTTCCTCTCCACTCTTGGCTTTCATTTGCCTCATTTTCCTTCAAACATACCCTTAAATAAACCACAATTCGCAGATAAGTATTCTTCGGTAAGATTTTCACTTATTTGCTAGGGGGAGATTCTTTTTTTTTTATTTGGGAGTCGCTACTGATCAAGGCCGAATGACACTCGAGGATAAGAGTTAATGAATGTAAGGGGTAGTTTAGTAATTGTTAATGGTGTAAATTGGATTAATTTGATTATTTATAGGGAGAGCTACCATGTTGTATTCAACCGAGAAGCAGACAAGTGGAACAGTGTTCCACAGGCGGGCTGTTCTAGGAAAGAAGCTGTTCATGGAATCTGCGTTTAGATTTAGGTACAATTAAAGAGTGAGAGACATTGTATATAGTGGATCGGATGTTTTAAAGCAGATATTTACCGGGTAGATCACCTATTTTCATAGATTTCTTACTAATTCCAGACGAAAAGGCTAAGTAATTACTACAGTTATCTAATTAAAGTGTTGTAAATAAAATGGGTACAGTTTTCTTTGCTTTCAAGTAAATACTATTGCTCACGATAGCGACAACTACACTTCCACGGAATCATCAAAATTTCTTAAAGAAAATGAATGGTAATTTCCACAACGCTGCCGACACTGCAAGGGTTTCGGTTTGTATTTCTAAACCCATAAAGGATATTCATAACTATTTTTAGATTCGTCGGTCTAGGTTGGGTACGGGATAATTTAGGTTTAAAAAAATGACATTGAAAGAAACTTTTTTTTAATATCATTTCAAAGATTTTATGAAGAGAATTTTATCTCAGATTACTCCTTTTTTATTAGATCTATTTGCTTTAGATGTACCCACTCGTTCTTTGTTAGCTAGTTCAGGTGGGAAGGCCTTAATTATTGGATATTTGGATAGTCTGTTTAATTACACGGATTCAGAAAACACGGTGCAGAATTTCCTGCATTTGCATTTAGAAACCGCTTTTTTCAGTATCAGAGACTGGTATGCGATTAGATTTTTGTTGGGTTCTGTTATTTTTATGAACACTTCGTTCAATATTAGCCGAATCTTTGTCACTTTTGTCTTGTTTTTCTTTTCATACATTTTAGATTGTGTAGAAACATTTATATTTTTATTGACAACTTTATTACAAAACTCTGTACGAATTTTCTTTATTTGCTTGAAATTAATTCAGACACAAATTACTTTTTTTTTCCGTTTTTTTTTTTGGTACCCCGACAAAATGAGAGTGGACCTGTAAATCCACCCTTGTTCATTTTTCCGTTCGTCCGTCCGTACTTTCCTCGCCCTGGAATTTTGGGAATTTTGACCAAACATCTAACAGTAAAAAAGTAACAGAGCAGATGTTCCAGGAAAACTCTGGTTGCCCCCATAGGGGTGATTTGTGTGTCCAAATGGCTGAAATTGACATGTTTGTGCTTCTTAAAAAATGCCTCGGATTTTTATAAAACTTGCTGAAAAGTTCTAACTAACTGATTTCTGTGTTATTTTGTTGTGTTATACCTCGCGTTAACTCTTGGTTTTGCTCTAGTGGATCTTTTAGGGCTTCTAAAAACAAACTATTTTATTTACTGTTTTACCATATTTGTCCAAAATGATCTGTGTATGTTTATTTATCAGTTTTGTATGAACTCAAATTAAAATATGACACGGCCTTGGGAACTTTTATGGTCAAACGGGGGGGGGGCAAATGATGGACTTAGTCATTTCTTTTTTGCATAGTGCAGAGATCAAATTTACATATGCTATGGCTTGAAACTGCATCGTTTGCTTATTTTCACTAGGATTTAACGTCCCCTTCGAACTTTTCGGGCTAAATGGGGGGTGGCAAATGCTGAACATAGTTATTTTTATGTCTCGCTCACTGTGACCCCACGGGGAAACCATACATGCGTCACTTGTTTTGACTAGATTATTATATTTCACACCCAATACGTTATATCATCGGATTGATTCGAACCCTGAAAATATTTCTATCTCATTTTGAACTTCTGTGTTTTGTTTAGTTTAATCTGGTGTACGAGGAAATTGCTCAAATAGCGCTTGATGCTAGTATTACTTTGAAAATTTGATCGAAGTGGAATAGTACAAACCACATTTTCTTTTAGTTCCAATTTCCAAGGAATTCATTCCGAGACAAATGCCCTTTTTTTACTAGATTTTTTTTCCTTTTACATCCAATCCTTCTAAAAACAAACTATTTTTGTGACTGTTTTACCAACTCAAATTAAAATATGACACGGCCTTGGGAACTTTTATGGTTAAACGGGGGGGACAAATGATGGACTTAGTCATTTCTTTTTTGCATAGTGCAGAGATCAAATTTACATATGCTATGGCCTGAAACTGCATCGTTTGCTTATTTTCACTAGGATTTGACGTCCCCCTTCGGACTTTTCGGTTCCAATTTCCAAGGAATTCATACCGAGACAAATGTCCTTTTTGTATTAGATTTTTTTTCCTTTTACATCCAATCCTATGATACATGATATCATCGGATTCATTGTCAATCGAAAAATGTTTCTATTTCATTTTTACATTCCGTGTTTTGCTTAAGCTCTTACATTCTGGTCTCGCTTTTAGACTTCTATTTTACTATTTTTATTTGCTCATAAATTTTCTTTTCTCCCAACAACTCAAGAAAATACCTTTCACTAACCCTTAACAACCTGGTAAAACTATTATCTTCAATCATAAGTAAATGCACATAACAGCATAAATAAAGTGGGAATTGATTATAACACGCCTTGTGCGTATTAGTACCGTATTTTTTAATTTACTTTTTCCAGTTTGAAGGCAATCAGATTATCATTACTTTTTAAACTAACAAAAACTAACAATACATATATTTTAATCATCTGCATCATAATTCAGAACATAAAGGGTTAACTATGTATAATCATTCTTAAACCTGTTATTACTACCTAGTATCTTCTAAAGGTTCCTCAGCAGATCCAATGGAAATTGTCTGGAAGGCAGAGACGTCCCTCACTAGAAAGATGAATTTCTAGATGACGGTGTTAAGTCTGGTGAATATTATTTTGTATGAACCAAATTTCTTGAGATTTTATTTTTCCTCTTGATTTGATTACTTTTATGCACGACTTAAGTGTTCTAATACTGGCTGATGTTGTTATAACTGGGCACATTTGACCAAAGTGGAATATCACAGAGCAATCATATTTCTAAAGTTTACTGGTTGGACGGCATTACTATGATACTCCAGTCAAGCCTACGCTAAATTGTATAGAATTCATGATTACCCCATGTGATAACACTTCGTTGTACTTAAGGACTGAAGTATTCTTAGCTAATACATGTCGGATATAAGATTACCACCTGTGATAACTCTTTGTTGTACTAAAGAGATGAAGTATTCTAAGCTAATACATGTCGGACATAAGATTACTCCCTGTAATAACTCTTCGTTGTACTAAAGGACTGAGGTATTCTAAGCACATATATGTCGGACATAAGATTACCCCCCTGTAATAACTCTTCGTTGTACTAAAGGACTGAAGTATTCTAAGCTAATACTTGTCGGACATAAGATTACCCCCTGTGATAACTCTTCGTTGTTCTAAAGAGATGAAGTATTCTAAGCACATACATCTCGGACATAAGATAACCCCCTGTGATAATTCTTCGTTGTACTAAAGAGATGAAGTATTCTAAGCACATACATGTCGGACATAAGATTACCACCTGTGATAACTCTTCGTTGTTCTAAAGAGATGAAGTATTCTAAGCACATACATCTCGGACATAAGATAATCCCCTGTGATAATTCTTCGTTGTACTAAAGGACTGAAGTATTCTAAGCACATACATGTCGGACATAAGATTACACCCTGTGATAACTCTTCGTTGTACTAAAGGACTGACGTATTCTAAGCTAATACAGTGACATAAGAAAGGCATCTACTTAAATATATCTAGTAACTCTTTCAGTGTACTGGCCGGGGTATATGTGGGAACATGTGGACGCTCAAAAGTAATGAGATCATTTTTTTTATAAAAGCGAGGTAGATCAACCCGGATATTTTAGGAACATCCCAGAGACTTTGACTAGAGTATTTACACATAATTGTAGAAGTTTCAAAGTTTTATGTTTATTTCAATTTTTCCCACTCTTATCTTCAAATGGGTGACTACTTTGAGTGTTCAATAAAACATACGGCTTAATTTCAGTATTGCCAGTATTTGTCCTCATTTACATCTATTCTTCCCCCTGTTACTAAGCACCGCTTATTGATTCGCAGTCTTCATGTGAGGGGGTCATATACATCTTTCCTTCTGAACTCTCCTTAAATGGGTTCTCTTTTAAGCAGATAAAGCATAGCCTATTTTCCCAAACGAATCATCCTTTCTCTTCTATAAACTTTCTTTCCTTGTTCTGAACCAAAGAAAAAAATAAAGTATTAAAGAAGACTTTTGAAGACATTTAGTGAAAATTGAGTTTTGCAAAAAAAAAAAAAAAAGAAAAAAAAAGAAACCGGAGAGTTCTAATTGTAATAAAAGGGAGGCAATATTTTCTGAAAACTGGAACGGGTTTGACTAATTTAGCACATCTTAACTTTCGCTAATTTTCTTCAAAAACTGTTTCAATAGATAACTACTTTTCTACCTCGTCGTTTTGTGTGACTTTTGGATATGTTCACTACTGCGACATGACAAGTAAGAGAATATCTCATTGATTTTTGCATGTAAATGATTATATTCATATCACGTACATCGTTCATTAATTAGTCCTTCCTATTTTTATTGTTATTATCAATTCATTCATATAAGTGTTAATAGTATTTGTCTATGAATATGTGATGGGCAGGCTTCTCTCGACTGGACTTAATGAGGATAATTTTATTACATAATTTCTGTGCTTCCTTTGCGACGAAGAAAGAAAATTCATGCAAAATTGGATAGTGTTTGCCTTCATTCAGCTGTTCTCTAAGATGTCGATTTTACCATCGATATGAGCAATTCAGAAAGTTTCCAGAACATATTTCTATTACAACCGTTTAGCATACACAAATCCTTGACATGGGGCCATGCACAGTTGCATATTTGCAGCAAATCGACCTATTCTCGAAGTCTAATGTATTCACTAGCTTCAAGTCTTGGCCAGCTGCTCAGTTTTCTTTAACGAATGGTATGTGATAAATAAATGAGAATATGTAGCATTCGGCTTGTTCATGCTTGTGGTAGCCCTCCTCGTAATTTCTGTAGACGCTGGTTTTCGAAATTTTTCTCACTTTGCCAGGATGATATTTTTGCAGATAAAATAATTCTATTGCAAGTTTAAAACACCGTTTTTTTTAAAGAAGTGTTTAAAAATGGTGTTACATTAAATAAACCTTAGAGCTTCACCGGAAATTTAAGATCGTGTAAGGACCATCAAGGTTTGCACTAAAATACCTCGGCTGTGACAGTTCTACTTTTCTTATTTTCAATAAAAAGTAGGTATTCTCATGACATAGACTGGTGTGTTTTATATTCCTTTCTCATGCATTTTCTTGGGAGTTAATTCTTAGCCTTGCCTCGATAACATCAACTTCTTTTTGCTTCTCTAACCTCTTTCGTTCTTGGCGATGACAATTAATAACGGCTTCCATATAAATGTCAGATGTTTTTGCTGTTAACTTTCTTCAGTTTTGCTTAGACGTTACATGATTTTAGGAGTAATTGGAGTGATTGCTGAATGCTGTGGTAATCGATCCATATACACATTTATACTGGGGCATGTTGAGTAGCAATCGTACCATTAATTCTTTGGAAGACCATAAACCACTTTCGTCTTTAACAAGGCGTGCCCTCATTAATCCCGTCAATTGTAAAAAAACAATTCAAGAATAGATTTCTATTTGAATGTTTTGGGTTGGAGTTGTTTTCTATCTATATTTTATCTTATCTTGCTAAACAGTCTCTTGACATACTTTCTTTAAACACACTGTAATCATAAAGCTACAAACTCCAATATTTAAGATAATTCTTGTTCTTTCACATCTTTCTATTAATTGTCTTTGTAATAAGACTTTATATTTTCATCCAATTTGAAACTGCTATATTTTATCTTGTCGGCTGTAATAATGCATGAATTTAGAAAATCTTGAGTACGTGAACATGTCCTCAGTAAACTTCTCACCATGATATATGAACTCATTTCTGACAGACAATCTTATTAAAAGAGGGAAAACTTCAACTAAAGGTAATTAATTATAACGACAATATTAATAAAGTTTACAGTACAAAACCAAGAACAATAGGGGAAAGACGTATTAAGAAATTGCCCTATAACACGTCATTATTTTGAAAGTTTTTGTCATCGGGAAATAGTTTAACTGATACATAACAGACATGCTATGAAAATAGTAAAATAATATTCTGAAAAAATAGAGAAATATAAAGAACCAAACTGAGTTATGTGTTTATCAATGTTTCGTTTTTATTTCTAGAACTCCTTGGATGCATGAGATTAAGAAAAAAAACACAAGTACAAATATGTAAATAAAAAAAAATTGCATGTGCTGTTCTATATCAGAAACAAAAAAAAGACGTTGGAAATTCAAAAACTGGAGAGATTGCCTTGTTTAAATTCAGAAAGAATATTAACTGCGTTAATATCTTTTATAAACATATTGACGACTACAAGACGTTATTAAAAAATTCCCTCTATTTAACAATGCAAACTGGCCTTCTTTTTCTAATATCTAACGTTTGGTTTTTTGTTTCCGAAATTAAGCAGCCATACACTTTGCAGATGAAAACTTTTCAAATATTTGTACTGCTTTTGTTTTGTTTTCTTTATCTCCTTCAACTAGAGGAAATCTCGAAATAAAGACGAAACGTTGATGAACTCAAATCCGTTGGTATCTTTTTTATTTTTCTATAACAAACTTTTGCAAACGTATTAGAAACTTTACAGTAACAAAAAAGTTCACATAGAAAAAAACGTAGTTGTGTATTTGAAAGATATGTAAGCAAGCTCCCGGACTGCTGTATATCTCCAGTTATCCATTCAATAAATTAAGATGATTACCATAAAAAGATATATAAAACAGAGTTTGCCGAATCGGGCATTTCGCTTAATCAAGTGTGCCTTGATTGATGGACGGGCCGGAAGTAGGTTGGGTTGGTAAAGGATTTGTAATTGGCGTTCGAACATGTGAAGCCAAGTGACAAAAATATTTGGAGGATACGAACTTTGATACATTTTCACTGTAACTGATCAAAAATACTGACCATGCCTAATAAGACATCATGAAGAAACATAACGTAGACTTAAAAAATCATGTTTAACAAATCAATAACACTGGTTTACAACACATTTGTTGTCTGCGTTTTTTCCGCTGATTTCGAAAGAGAGTGATGCGTTGAATCCAGAAACCACATTGATTATATTAATTCAAGTAAATATTTTGTGTTATGGGCACATGTTTTCATTTTGTTATTAACATGTGCACATGTGTGGAACTCCTCACGCAAGAGGGTTTCCTGTGAGAACACGCCTCCACTCTATAATATTAAAAGCATGGGAGGATAGACTTTTCCCCAACTGACCAAAAATATGCTCTCCTTGTTATCACTTATTAAAAGGGAGACAGCCGAGAATGTGAGAATTATAGAGGGATTTCGCAACTATCAATAGGAAGATAGATTCTGACCAGTATACTTTTTATTCGACTACAAGACGTTATCGAAGATATTCTTCCTGAATACACGTGTCATGTTCGCCCATTCGGAGGAATTATTGACATTATTTTCTGTGTCCGCCAACTACAGCAAAAATCAAAACAACAACAACAACAACAACAACAACCATATTCCTCATATTTTACTACCTTGCGAAAGCGTATGGCATGGTTTCCAAGAACATCAATGTGCTCAGCCCTAGATTGGTTTGGATTCCTTGAACCGTTTGTGGACATCATTAAATTCCTGTACAACGGGATATAACCTAAAGTGATTCATCAAAGCAAACTGTCACATCCTTTCTCAATCCATAGCAGGCTTTAGCAGAACTGTATGCTGTAACCAATACTGTTCACCCTCTACCTCTTGACCATGATTTTCGAAGTCCCCCAAAACCACCCCGTGATTGATATCGTTCAGGTTTGATGAAGGTATAATGTTTCGTTATATATCCTTTGGGATCTTCCGACCACTTGCTTGTATATGTTAAGATAAAAATAGAATGCAACAAGTCTCCAGACGTACTTCTCCACCGTACAGTATATCGATACTCTACGGCTGACTGGGATAGTTTCTGTGCATTTATATATGATCTACCTCTGCATTCCATGTTTACAAAGGATGTGTTCTCTATATAGTATCAGACCTGACCGAATGGTTAATTGTAGGTATAGACAGATTGCTACCATCCAAAAAAAAATTAAACAAAAACCTAACAGCCAGCCATGGTTCTCCCCAGAATGTGCTGCTGCAATCGCGCACAGAAATCCCATTTTCCATAGATACCAACGTCATATATGTACTGAGACTAAAGCTGATTTCGGGACTGTCGGCAACTACTGTAAAAGAGTAATAAAAATGCAAGAGAGCTATATGGTCAGTCCGTTGAATCAAAAGTAGCTGATCAGCGGTTTGGTTCCCATAATTTTTGGCAAAAAGTAGAACGGGGTGTAGTACAGAAGCGTGCGTTCCATCCCAACCATGATCAATGGTCCTGAAGTCCTCTCGTCATCATCAGACAAGGCCAAACTCTTTGCCAAGAATTTTGCAGCTAATTTCACCCTATGCGATAAAGGCCATCAACTCCCCGAATTTCCTCCTATAACAGAAAACACGATATTCAACATACAAATATATGTGCGTGAGGTCGCCAAGCTAATCAAGCACCTTCATTCCAGTAAAACAACAGGCCCTGACGGCATTCCAATTTAAACAGTTTCGTAAGTATTGGATCAAGTTCTGGTTGAAGCTTTTTTAACACTAATTGGGATGCCGTTAGGCTAGTTGCTTAACTGGAATCAAGGTTTCTGATTAGCTTGGCGACATCACACACAGATATTTGCATGTTGAATAGTGTGGTGTCTGTTATAGGAGGAAATATGTGGAGTTGATGGCCTTCGTCGCATAGGATAGAATTCACTGCAATGTTCTTGGCAAATAGTTTTGTTTTGTCTGATGCTGAAGAGATGACCTTTGATCCATTGATGATGTTTGGGATAGAACGCCCACTTCTGTTTAGGGTCCTATTTGTTATTTGCCAAAACTGGTAGGAACCAAGCCGCTTCTCAGCTACTTTGGATTTAACGGACTGAGCATATAACTCTCTTGCATTTTGATTAGTCTTTTACAGTGGTTGCTGGCGTTCCTGAAAGCAGCTTTATTCTCAGTGCAACTATTAAGTTGGTAGCTATAGAAAAAGTGATTTCTGTGGGCGATGCCAGCAGCATATTCTGGCGAGAACCATGGCTGGCTGTTAGGTTTTTGTTGGACAAAATTATCATAATCTTGAATTAATAATTATTACTATATATCTCTGACACCCTTCTTAACTTGATCATACACTCATAGGCATACACTTACCTTTCAACTTCCAATTTCAAAAATTTATGATGTCTCCCTACTTACATTCCTGCTTTCTGACGGCCTGATAACATGAGTATCTATTATTTCAGAATAAAAAATCTTACAAAGAACGAAAACGTAAAACTTTACAAACATGGCCGCTTACCATACAGGAAACATTAATTTAATGACTACTAGACCAAATACACAATTATTAAACACTCATAGTCATAAAGGTACATACTTATAAATTCACATTTACACGCAACTGCCCCCTTACAAAAGAAAATTGTGAAACAAAATGCATACAATTAATGGATATGATAGTTTTGCTTTCTTTTTTCCCTTACAATCTTTTTTTGCTATTTTTTTTTGTTTGGTTTCGTTTTGTGTTATAACGGTAACGTTTCATTTTTCATAGTTTATTTCTTTATTTACATTTTTCAATACGTATGCATACATTAAAATAGCACATATATCATCCCCCCCAAAAAAACAACCCTGAAACATGACATTTTTATTTAAGGTTACCACCGTTTACTTTGCGTATCCGCCATTATCAGCTTAAAATTCAGTTGAGGACCCAATGCACGTGTTTTATTATAGATATACTTTCCTTTAATATGACACCGTTTTCACTTTGTTGTTTGTATTTGTGCCTCTGAATTCTGACAGCGATTATCAAGGTTAAATATTCAGCAAATATGCGTACAACCCCCGGTTTCTCGCATAGGGTGTCTATTATATGAGCCATTCTTTAAATAGAAATGTTGCTGGTGACGGAGGGGATTGGACTTGTCCGTTTCGAAAACCGATCTTAACCTGAGGAGATTGGAGGTTGGACAACAACAAAAAAAATGTTACTTTATTATTTTTACGAGGGGGTGTTTGATAACAGATTGATTCTTTACCTTAGATCCACCTACGCACTTGTTTTTTTTTTAAATAACGATGTTTAAAGGTTTTCCACTATGCTGATTCATAAAAAAAAATCATTATATTTGGCGGATACAGGTAGTTTTGAAAAAAACATATAATTATATCCGACCGACATTGTCACCCCAAAATCTTTGGGGATCCTAACAGCAATTATCAAGATTACAATTTTGGCAAATATTTGAGCGGTTACATCCACTACAAAAAATGACGTGTCACGTGTCTATTCCGACAATCGTTCGTAATATTAGGGTATTGCCAGTGACCATTCCGAATGCCGTTCTTAATATGCGGAGGTTGAGTGTCTATTTCAAAAGTAGTTTTTTACCCTGACTAGGTTGGGTGTTGTGCAAAAACAACAACAACAACAGCAACAACAATAAGAACAATCATACTTTAATTTTTCTTCGAGAGGAAAGGGACATGCTTCCACCGGGCAACGCCGGTTTACAGGTTCTTCTAGTTGCATATTCAATTTTTCTTTGCTATTTTGCAAAGGATTTATATAATAACCTTATTGTAAATAAAATGTACGTATTTTTTATTGGCCGTCTTGCAAGCGCTATCGCTTACGATAACGGCAGATATAGTCCAGGCTAACTAGTGTATTATATTATTACATGTGCTAAATGTTTTAACGTGAATTATATCGTATTACAATTTGTTGAAGTGTTGAGATTTTTAAATTATACATATTATTGGAAAAACGAAAAACGGTTTATTAATAATTCGCGCTAACACGAACAAATTGAAAACCAAATTTATAATACCGTCTAAATAATTTCCAACTAATCGAAAAAATAATATTTAAATCGTTTTCCAATGCGTTCTGACTTCGGGATAAATTATTAATGGGGATCTGTTAAATCTTCTCTAAATTAGTTTCCCTTGGAATATCAATATTTAGTTTCTATCTTTTTCTTATATTATTTATCAAATCATAATCTATCGCTCAATTTATGTTTCTCCATGTCTCTTTCTATCTTATCTCACTGTTTTTGCTGTGTATATATTTAATCTTATATGTTTATTTTGTTGGAACTTTATTGTGGCAGCAGACGGTTCTACATATTTGAGCGCTTGAAATTATCAAAAGTATAGCAAACCTACGTATCGTTATTTAATCATTTTATAGATATCAAATGTACAAATGTTCGAAGTTCAATTTCTAAACTGATGAAAATCTATTGGTAAAATCTATTTCAGTCAGTCGATAGTTTTCATGGTTCATAAAAAGAAACTATCAGAAAATAAGATGAAACGTTTAAGTAGTATACAGTAAACTCATCATAAATGACAGAACTCTAAAGAAGTCTAAGTCAACACATATTTGGATGAATTAGAAAATCCACTGCAGATCATTACTTTCAGGTGTAAAGGTACTTACAATATTCTATTATTTGATTTCTTCTGACTACTGTTCTTAAATTGAATATGATTTTCACAACGGTTCGGTCGATGTAACCTCAAATTTTTTCAGGTATATCTTGCGGACCTCGAGATTTCGCAAAATAATACTCAAGATGAAAACAGTTATCCGATGAATCCAAATAATACGAATAACCAATCTTCATCTCCAAGATTTATACACGTCATTGACACGATGTTATATTACACAGCACGAGACATTTTAGGAATTATAAATATATCAAAAACAAACAGCCGAGAAAACGTAATACAACTATAGTACACAGAGTACCTCAGAATTTGACCGAAAACAACTCCTTTAATAAGATTTATGAAGACACATTTATTTAAAAGCATAAGTTGTTTTCTGTGTTTATTTTGAATACATGTATTAGTGGCGTAATTTATGACACAGTTGAATTTTCTGCATGCGAAACAACCATATTAATCTTTTTAAACGGTGTCGATATATTTAAATACTCAAGCCCCACACGTTGTATCTGAATCAGTCGCAGGGAACAAAACGGTATAACGTTACATGGCGTTACACTAACTGGGAGACCCTGTCGGTGGGGCATTAGAATACAACGACTGACTCCCTGATGAGGGTAAAAGTCCCTTAATGGGGGTCCTCGATATGACCTTAAACTATATCCAGTGGTGAGGCCCCAGCTTGCGGGCTTTGGGGATGGAGCCACCCTTTAATTACCATTGCTCCCAGGTCCACTCTGACCCGGAGTGGTAGTACCTGTTAGGGGTCCTACTATGGGTTAAATAGAAACCGACTTGAAAACAACAAATATATTCTATTAAAAAATTTTCTTCAAAATCTTTGGATTCGGCATTAAATAACCCGAAACGGTTTGATATGCCGTAAAACAAAAACAACCAACCAACTAACTGGGAATAAATAAAATTCTGGGTCGGCATAGTTTTATTTTTTAACTAAATCATTTACAACTGTTACTCTCCAATTTTGATATGCCCATCTAAACTGTTAGCGTTTCTCTTTCGTTCGATCACACATTGGCCACAGCCGGACAATACTCGCCTTTACTGTACACGTCCATTTCCTTAAGCGTTAACTTTATTCACTGGTGCCCTTTTATTCCTTTTCTTCAGACGCAAGCGTGAGCACACTTTGCAATTTGCATACACGTTCAAACACAACTCCTGTATCTAATACAATCGCTCGCCATATATACTTCGCTGCTGTTTTCATATGCTGTATTATGCGTTCTGTTACATGTGGAAGAAGTAAGACTTAGGTTTTTCAGAATTCTCCAGTAACAATGTAATAGCAATATCCCTTACTCACATTGAGGAGTGTCATTTCTCAGTAGACATATAACATTACATACTAACCCAGTAACATTAACTACCCATGCGGGGTCTGAGAAATACCTGGATTAGGGCCCAGGCGTGGGGCAAACCCTCTCAGTGCTGATGGACTCGTCAATCTTCCCAGGTTATCCATATAGGAGAAGGAAAACTCTGAAGCTAAACCTAAGAGGAGGGAGGCCCTTTCAGTCTTGGATGACATCCTTCCTAGAGCTGGTGACTCGAATAAATTACCGGTCTGCAAACCTAAACTGCTTAAGGAGTAGATAGGTACTGTATATCGCCCGGCATCCATACTCCTTTTTGCCTATTAGCCAGGCGTAGAGGTCGAAGCACAAGGATTCGACAGAGACACTAAGTGGTCGATCTTGTCTCCTGCCTAGGGCAATGAACGTCGTTTTCCGCCTCTCCCGACACACCCCACCCCCATGAACTGAACACTTAAGAGTGCTTGAACCCCATAATTCTAGTACAAGTAAGATGGGTTGACCATCGTCTGATTGGTTGAGGGTACCGGATTGAAACTTCCTGGCTGCTGTTCCCGACTGGTAAGTATAGGAGAACTAACTCTTTGGTAGCGCTTAGAACGGCTGCTCCATCAACAGTTGAATAATATTGGGGATGTTTGTAGGGCCATGTCGCGCATGGAAAGTGACCCTGTACTCATTCCCGGTGGACTTCCTGAGGTCACAGTCCTTGAAGATGAAAGGTCAACTAATGCTCTATTTGTGTTGCATACCTAGTGTCCTGCATAAGCATTTGTTCAGCATCCCTTACCTATACTGAAACTCTAAAAAAATGGCAATCTAAAATCACGCTTAAACCAGGAGAAAACTCAAAGCAAATCACATTGCCTCTTCCCTTGAGGCTTGCATTTACGAACTTCTGTGGGCTTAGAACTAATTTATCTGGAAGGATTTCTCCTAACAAACATCCCAGATATTTTAGCACTAAGTGAGACTAACCTACACTCCTCTATCCCCTCTAACTACTTTAACATGCCCGGATATCTCCCACTTTGCTGTGAGGACTCTGACAGACATATGCCCGGGCTTGGGGTCTATATTCGAAACAGCCTACCCGTAACTAGAGAAACAAAACTAGAATCGGACGATCAAGCCTTTATGTCCTTTAGACATAACATAAAACATAATATTAGGTACTTTTATTTTCTGAACCGATCTCCCTCGACCGAGGACTGTACCCTAATAAACAAAGTCTCTGACAGCATAAACACAGCACTCTCCCTCGACCCTAGCGCAAAAGTGCATGGATTTGCAGACTTCAAAGTCCACCAAAAAAACTGGCTTGGATTTTCTACTCACACAGATGCAGCTGATAGCACAACACATAGCTTCTCTATAACTCATTTTCTATGACAGATGGTTACGTTTTCAACCAGTTTCCCTGACCAGCCAAAACAACCTTTTAGATCTCTTTCTGACCACCGTTCCCGATGACTGTGTAACTAACGCCCACGGCCCGCTTGTGAATGCTTATCATGTAGTGATAATAGTTTAAATCGCCCTAAACTCTAGAGCCAAAATAGAAGACCCATTGATCAAAACAACAAGATATTATAAAAAGGCTGACTGGGATGCCATCAGCGATCACATAAAAGACGCCCTATGGCGAAATACTTTTTCACTTCCTGTTGAAGAGAGCTCAAATGGTCCAAAACAGCAATTGAAGCAGATGTTCCCGCGCGGAAATTTCATAACAAACTCCACTCTCGCCAGTTATTTACTTCCACATGTGCAGCTGCATCGCGCAAAGGCAGCACGCGTACCGCAGTTTTAACCGACATAAATCCAGTTCAAACAGACAAAAGTATATGTAAGCCAGAAGTAACTGAAAGAAAAAATGGCGACAGCTAAGAGAGAACTTACTGAAACAATCAAAAAACGCATTGGTAAATGTGGTAAATAATGAGCAATCAACAATTCTTCCACTATCCAACAATCATGATATAGTTTGCTCAGCAACCGAGAAGGCTAACATGCTTGCCAGTCGGTTTTCCCCCAACTTTACACTGGACCCTGCTAACCATCCTTTCCCGGACTTCCCTTTGCTGACAGACTCCATACTAGATGATCTGAAAATCGCCCCTTTTCAGGTGCATGCTATCATAAAAAAAACAATCTTGACACTTCAAAAGCATGTGGACCTGATCTCATCCCGGCTGTGCTATTTAAAAAGTTTCGCCGAAGTAGCTTCAATCATCTCCAAACTTTACTACAAATTCCTGCTGGAAAACTGTTTCTGTGGTACCAGTTTTCAGGAATTCTGGCGAAAGAACTAACCCAGTAAATTACCGCCCATTAGCCTCCTTCCACTTTTTGCCAAAATATTTGAGTTCATAATTAACCAAGCTCTACACCAGCACCTTACAGATGCTAAACTTCTGACCGACCAACAATATGGATTTAGACAAGACCATTCTACATCAGACATTCTAACCATAATCTCTGAGGGTATATACAATTCACTGGACAAAGCGGTGGAGGGTAGAGCGTTAGCTCTAGATATATCTAACGCTGACAGGGTATGGCATGAGAGTCTCCTCAGGAAAATCAGATCATACGGTATCACTGGAAGAATACTTAAAACAAATAAATCCTTCTTAGATAAGAGGAAATCCAGGTTGTCCTCGACGGTCGTACATCTAAACAATATGATATAAATGCGGGAGTGCCTCAGGGGTCTATACTTGGACCTTTATTATTCCTAATATCCATAAATGACCTCCCTTACAAAATTGTCTGTGAGATGGGTATATATGCTAATGACACCGCGCTCTATAACATATACGACAGGAAAACAAATGAACACGTATCTAAAAAAATGTCAGAAATACTAGAGGATGACCTCCATCTGTAGTTGAATAGAGACAAAGATGATGGTCACATTCAATGCTGCCAATACTAAACTTGTTTCCTTTAATAACTACAAGACACCTTTTCTACCACCAATAGCAATGGCCAAAGACTCTTTATGTGAAAGCGCATCTTTTAAACCCCCTTGACCTAACGTTCACAGGAAACATGAGTTGGAACAATTACATTGAGAGCATTGCTAGGACCGCTGCGAGAAAGGTAGGTTCTCTCTACGGTGCTAGAAAGCTACTAACGCCCGAAAGTATCCTGTACCTTTATAAAGGCACCATTCGCTCATTCATGGAGTATTGTTGTCATATGTGGGCCGGTGCATCTGCTACTATACTCTCACTCCTAGACACGGTTCAAAAGAGAGTCCCAAATCTAATAGGGCATGAACTGTCATCCAAGCTTCAGCCTCTGTCCCATCGACGTAATGTAGCATCCATCTGCCTGTTCTTTAGTACTTTAAAGATGAATGTTCCTACGAACTGCAAGCACTTGTACCCCCTCTACGTAAATATCCCGACAAACCCGACAAGCCGTAAACTCCCATCCCTTCACAGTATAAACCCCTAGATGTAAGAGAGCCTTCTACTTCAGTAGTTTATTCCACAGAACCGCTAGACTTTGGAATTCCCTCCTAGGTTCCTGCTTCCCAAGCTGTACTGACATGCAGATGTTCAAGTGTAACGTGAACCAACATCATCTTACCCAACTCCCAACCTAACACCTCGGTAGCCTGTGTCCCTAATAGTAGCCCCCTACATCAAAGTGTTTGGAGAATGTAATTTGAAAAAAAAAAGAAAGTAACCAATCATGGCTGACGTAATGAAAATGGGATAGCCTGTGCATGAAATAATGTTTCTCAGTTCGAATTCCAGTATAGACGTTTATACAGTTTTGTAAGTATGGAGGCTAATTCTGGTTGAAGTATATTTAGTGCTGTCATTGGAATACCGTCAGGGCCGGTTGCTTTAATGGAATCAAGGTTTTTCATTAGCTTGGTAAATCACGTACAGATATGTGTATATCATGTAGCGTGTTTTCTGATACAGGAGGGAATATTAGGGGGTGGCTACCTTAGTCGCGAAGGGTAGAATTAGCTGCAAAGTTCTTGGAAAAGAAGGTTGCTTTGTCTGATGCTGATGAGATCATCTCAGCTCCATTGATGATAGTTGGGATAGAGCACAAACTTCTGGTCAGGATTCTGTTTGCTATTTGCTAAAAATGTTGGGAACCAAGCCGCTGCTCAGCTACTTTGACCTTGACGGACTTAGCATACCGCTCTCATGCGTTCTTTAATAATTTCTCACAATGGTTTCTGGCAGTAGAGAAATCTAGAAGCCAAAATAGTGACTATATTGATTAGTATAGCCTAGACAAAAGTAGAAGGTAGAACTGCACGTAAATATAAATATATAACTCAGCTAAAAAAATAAATAAAAAATAATATCAGAATTAGAATTGTAAGATTTCCACGATTTATGTATTTTGTAAAACCCTTATTTTGAAGAGGAATTTTGTCTTGAACTATCAAATCTCTCAAAAAGATATTAAGAAAGATGTAGAATAAATAATAAACGAAGTCGTATTATGAAAACTGGAATTACAATTTAATTTTCATTAATTGAATTTGAATAAAACATGCCTGGCTTCTTGGAAACGGAACCATATGACAGCGAATTCAATTGAAGTATAACCGATAATCTTGTTAGTAGTATTAAAAGAAGACATAAACGAAGGAAACATCATTAAAATCTATCAATTAAACTGATAATACAAGAAACATTCATGGAACCTGTAAAAAGAGAGGACAAAATATTAAAATTGTATAAACGTATTGAACATAATTAAACCAGTAACATTGAGACACTTGAAACATTCAAAATCATGAAGGCAACTTTATATTCGAATTAATTATATAGTACAATGATTTTATATATATATATATATTTATATATATATATATATATATATATATATATATACAGAGAGAGAGAGAGAAAGAGAGTGAGGAGGAGAGAAATAATAAGAAGAAATAAAAAGTAACAAACCAAGTTATATGTATATAAAAATTTCATCTTTTTATTTTATTACATTTTCACCCCAAACAAGGCACATTGCCACTTTGGTGTAGGGGGCTATTATCAGGGGAAACATCTACTGGGGTACTATGTAGGGGCAGCGAGATGTTGATTCACGTTGCACTTGAACTTATGCATGTCAGTACAGTTGGGGAAGCAGTGACCTGGAATGGAATTCCAAAGTCTAGCAGTTCTGGGGAAGAAACTACTGGAGTAGAAAGATCTTTTACATCTAGGGATCTCTACAGTGTGGGGGTGGGATTTTGCAGCTTGTCGGGTCTGGCGAGGGTGTTCACGTCGTGGGGGCACAAGTGCTTGCAGTTCTTCAGAGCATTCACCATTATAATACTTGTAGAACAGGCAGAGGGATGCAACGTTTCGACGATGGGACAGAGGGTGAAGTTTAGATGCCAGTTTAAGGCCTATCAGATTTGCGACTCTCTTTTGAACCCTGTCCAGGAGGGAGAGACTAGTAGATGATGCACCGGCCCAAATATGACAGCAATACTCCATACATGGGCGAATAGTGGCCTTATAGAGATACAGGAAACTTTCGGGTGTTAGAAGCTTTCTAGCACGGAAGAGAGAGCCCACCTTCCTTGCAGCGGCCCTGGCAATGCCCTCGATGTAATTGTTCCAACTCATGTTTCCTGTTAACGTTAGGCCAAGGAGCTTGACAGACGTACTCTCAGATAAAGAGTCGTTGGACATTGCTATAGGTGGTGGAGAAGGTTTCTTATATTTATTGAATGAAACCAGTTTTGTCTTGGTGGCATTGAACGTTACCATCCATTTTTGTCCCCATTCCACTACTGATTGGAGGTCATCCTCTAGTGTTTCTGCAATTACTTTAGATATATGTTCATTTGTTTTCCTGTCGTGCCTGCTATAGAGTGTTGTGTCATCAGCATATATACCCATCTCAGAGGCAATTTTGTAAGGGAGGTCATTTATGAATAGCAGGAACAGCAGAGGTCCAAGGATAGATCCTTGGGGCACTCCAGCATTTATATCATATTGTTTAGATGTACGACCGTCGAGGACAACCTGGATTTTTCTCTTATCTAAGAAGGATTTAATTATGTTAAGTATTCTACAAGTGATACCGTAAGATCTAATCTTGCTGAGGAGACCCTCATGCCATACCCTGTCAAAAGCCTTAGATATATCTAGAGCTACCGCTCTGCCCTCTCCCGCTTTGTCCAGTGAATGGTATATGTGTTCAGAGATTACAGTGAGGATGTCTGCCGTGGAACGGGCTTGTCTAAATCCATATTGATGGTCTGTCAGAAGTTTAGCATCTGTAAGGTGCTGGACTAGAGCATGGTTCATTAAGGTCTCAAATATTTTGGCAAAAAGTGGGAGGAGGCTAATAGGGCGATAATTTAATAGGTCAGTTCTTTCGCCAGGATTATTGAATACTGGTACCACAGAAGCAGTTTTCCAACAGCTCGGAAAGCAAGATACATTAAGGCATTTGTTGTAGAGTTTGGAGAAAACTGAAGCTACTTCGGCTGAGCACTTTTTTAATAGCACAGCTGGGATTAGGACGGGTCCACATGCTTTGGAAGTGTCAAGGTTTTTTATGATCTTTATTTCAAGACCTTCTCTGGAATGAAGACGAAACGTTTATGAACACATAACTCTGTTTCATCTTATTTCTCTATATCGTCGGAATACTATTTCCATAGTTCTAATATATATATATATATATATATATATATATATATATATATATATATATATATATATATATGTATATATATGTATATACGTATATATACAGTCGTGTGTTCATGAGCGTATATATATATATTTATATGTACATATATATATATACATGCACACACACGCACACACACACACACACACATATATATATATATACATATATATATATATATATATGTGTGTGTGTGTATACGTTCATGAACACACGACTCGGTTTGTTCCTGTTTATTTCTCTATTACATTAGAATATTATTTCCATTATTCTCATATATATATATATATATATATATATATATATATATATATATATATATATATATATATATATATATATATATATAGCAAATGTTGTTTCCATTCGATGTTTCCCCAAAATTTGATTTTGTACGAAGTAAACCTGGTGTTTGGGGAAAAGAAATTCCATACCCACGTCTTTACAAGTCGGCCATATTGAGTGCCATGATATTTAAAATTTCTGCTTTAAACCTTATATCGTATTTTTTTTATTTATGTTCTAATTTGCATTTTTTTCTTATTTATTATTTCCTATGTTTTTATAGTTTTATTTCTACATTCATGCGTGTTTATTCTAATACATATTTTTTTAGTTTCGAATTCATATTTATTTGTTAATGTCTTTGTTTCAACATGAGGTCATATATATATATATACATACATATGCATATATGTATATATATATATATATATATATATATATATATATATGCATATATAGTTACAGGTTATATATTCAAATACTTTTGAAAAAATATAATTTTCCAACAAAATATTCTTGTTTGTACAAGAAATATATTAACAGTAATTTCCTTACTCCTTGTGGACTTTCAATGCACATATATAAGTACGTAACGACTTACCCTTGTGTATTATAGCGAAATATAAACGTTTAGATGTGTATGTTGCTGTATATATACATATATATATATATATATATGCATGCATTCGAATTCATATGTAATGTTATATATATATATATATATATATATATATATATATATATATAGAGAGAGAGAGAGAGAGATATAGATGTTGTATAAATTGTACCACATACAATATGTTATCTGTATATTTGGATAAATGTTAGCGTATTTCAAAACTGTGGGATATAAGGTAACTATGAACAGCAAATGTAAAATTAATGTTCAATTAATTAACTTATTGTTTCTAATCTAACATTTTTGTCGTTGCTTTCAGTGTGAATTTTTTTTATATTGACAGCGTGTTATGCATGAAATAATTTCTAAAAAAATTAAAGTCATCGTTTGGTAAAGGTTAAAATGCCTATTTTATTTGCCTTAGTATTCATCGATTTTCTGTGCGTATTGAGAGGTCTGATTAAATTATGCGTAAACAAATCCATTTTCTGTATTGAAAATACTATCGCGTCTCTCACGATTATTAATAGTTTATAAGTAAAAAGAAAAACATTTTTTTTTGCAAGACTTCTGTTGAATTTCCTCAGGAAAAAAATATAAATACAACCATTTACATCAACCTACACACAAACAGACATGCACACATATATACATATAGAATGGAAAACATATCTCTTTAAACAATGACGTTCTGTATCTAGTTCGGTTCCCTACAGAGTATGTTTTAGTTATATTGTCTAATTTTAGACATACGATGTCAGTTTTTGCAGGTGTAATAAACTGTATGAAAACTTGACGCATTAGTTTACTTATCTTCCTTAGTCGCGAGGTTCTCTTTTCTTCCCAGTCCTCTACTTTTCTGCTATTTTGCTGTCGTATGTTTCCTTTTTCGGCGTTCTCTGACTCGGGATCTTGTGTAACGATGCCAGCAGTATTCAGATCTTAGCTGTAAATGTCCTTGCAGCTCATAGATTTATGTACGCTTCGCTGTATTTCAGGTGTGAGCTCGTCGTAGAGGACGTCGATTGTGATATAATCGTCTTATATCTTACACACGTTACCGAGCCAGCACAGGCGTCTCTGTTAGAATAACAAATGTGCTTTGTATGCCAGCGTGACACAAGAAACATATGTTTTTGACCCAATCATGCCATATGATGCTTAAGAGAACTCGGAGGTTACGCATGTGGAGGACATTCAATCTGTTATTGGTGGCTGTACAAAGATAAGTACGTACTATCGTAAATATGAGTTATATGCACGTAGACCTGCTACATTTTCATCTGTGATTAGTGTTTGAAAGGTGTTGCCCAACGCTCTCTTAAATAACTGGGGAATGGTAGTATTTGCTGTTAAACAATAAATCCAAAGGCAAGTTTCATGGAATGGTGGAGCAGAATTGGGATAATTTGCCTTCCATTTCTAGGATGTTATCGCCGATAGTGATTGTAAGAGTGGAAAGAGACCACAATACCCCCTAGGATGCGGGGCGCCAGCATTGTCACGTTCTACAAGAACAAATTCTACCTTTGTGACTGCAACAACTATCGCCCAAATCTCATTCCTCGGAAACATAGATAAAGTCTTTAGACGAGTGGTCACTCAACTTGTTGACTGAGTATAGAGTCTGTGTTTCGGATGGACCGGTCTTCGCTTGATATATGGTTCCTTATCGGACAAGTGCAATAAATCTGCCGCGATCTGTTGTGGTGTTGGACGTTGCATGTTTCATCACAGAGCCAAGCAGTGAAGAGAGAAGAACTCCCGGATAAAAAAAAGGTATGAAGCATCTATAATCTTCTTCTTATGAAATGTGATATCTTTATGGAAATACGAACTATAATGTGCGCCTTTGTGATAACCCACGGCTACACTGTACAACCTGACTCCATTTATACGTTTATATAATCCTCTAGTAAATGATATAGATTCTGTTGTTCACTTGGAGGAATGCATTCCACGAATTATCTCCCACGTTGCGAACGCATACATAATTTCTCTCTAATCATCCGCCTGTATAATACCAACAATACGGACCATGCTGTAAATACAACAATACGGACCATGCTGTAAACACAACCTCTGTAGGGAGACACGGCATTTTATAAGGATCAAGGAATATTCCACACTTCCGATACTTTCATTGTCATATATTTAATGAAATATTTAAAACAAGTTATCATCTGCTTTCGCAAGTCGGGTATTTACATCGATGCAACAAAAGAAGCTCAGATACCGCAGCATTGTTGTTTAATGCAATAGAAGTTTTAGCCTACATTGTACTTTATAGAAGACCCACCCCTTTTTTTTACTCACGTTCACCCCTTACAAAGCATATCGCCACTTGGACGTAAGGTGCTTCTATTTGGGTCCAGGTCTATGAAAGATTAACAAGACATTTGTTTATGTTACATTTAAACTCCTGCATATCTGTAAAGCCAGTGAAGCAGACAGCAGGAAGGGGATTTCAAACTCTAGCCGTTCGAGAGAAGAAACTATTAGAATAGAAAGCTTTCTGGTATTTAAGGACATCAACAGTGAAGGGGTGAGATCTTATTGCTAAGCAGATTTGTCGGGGATATGTACGTCGGGGGGGTACAATTTAAACAATTTCATCATTGAAATATTTGTAAAACAAGCACAGTGATGCTACGATTGGGCAGGCGCTGGAGCTTATTTGGTAAAGTGGGGCCGATTAGATTGTCAAATCCTTTTTTGGACCTTATCTAAAAGGGAGAGACTAGTGGTAGATGCTCCAGCCCGGATGTGGAAACTATCCCTCATGCATGGGCGAATTGTGATCTTGTAGATATACAGGTGTGAGTAGTCTTCTAGCTCGATAGAGAGAACAACTTTCTTGGCAGCAGTATTTGCAATATTCTCTATGTGTTTGTTCTAGTTCATATTGCCCAAATATTTTAGGCCGATTAGTTGAAGGTAGGTTAGGGTGCTATTTGTCATGGATACAAGGGGTTGGAAATACATGTTGTAATTGTTAAAAGAGGGCCGCATAGTTTTTGCTAGTATTAAATGTTTCCATCCATTTCAGCCACATCCCCTATAGTCTGGAGTTAATTTTCTAACGATTCTACCATTGTCTTGGATTTATGTAAATGCATATAATGGAGCGGTGTATGATCAGCAAATATACCCATCTCGGACACAATATGATCAGGGAGGTCGTTTATGGATATCAGGAAGAACAATGCTCCACGAATCAATCCCTGAGGCGCTCGCGCAATAATGTCATGCTGCTTGGATGTACGTCCGTCAATGAAAACCTGTATGTTTCTGTTGTCTAAGAAGGATCTAATTATATTTAGTATACGTCCAATTTTATAAAATAATTTGTTTCTTTAAATAAGGATTAAAATACAAACTAACGCATCCTTGGTTCAATAGTGCTCTTAACAGAAACATTCATCTCGAACACTCCCCTGTTCTACCATATGCTTTCTGCTTGAGAAGAAAAATAAAACGTTTCTTATGCACTTATCCTTTAGACTGTATCAACGCGTAACCTTTCGTGAAAATCTAAATGTTCTTTTATCAATTCAATTTTTAAATTATTGATTTTTATACATATATTGGAGGATGTCTACACCAGAACAATCTAAGAACGCCCCCAAGTAAATAAAGTGCGTTTGTGTGAAATAAAAATAAATGGTGAATACGTTTGGAGTTTATATGGAACGAACTCACCCAGACAATGTGATTATATATATATATATATATATATATATATATATATATATATATATATATATACATATATATATATACTAGCAGGGCTACCCGGCGTTGTTCGGGACCGTATAAACAATGAAAAAACAAAAGCAGGTATTGAACATATGTTTTATTCTTAGGGGAGAGGAATCTTTCATCTCAAGTTTTAGCGTTACAAACAAACATTTGTCTTTTATATATATAGATAATGACAGTTTTTTTGGGGCCCCTCTCGAAGATAACTGATCAGTTGACCAACTTCTAGTGGTTCGTTTGACGTGAAATTTCGATATTTGTCATCTGGGTGATGGGGCTTCGATATGATACCAAATTTGTCAAGTTTGGTTCCGTCTTTCAAGCGTTACAAACAAACATACATACACACAGACGTTTGGCTTTTATATATATAGACTAGCAGGGCTACCCGGCGTTGCCCGGGACCGTAACAACAATATAAACACAAAAGCAGATATTGAACATATGTTTTATTCTTAGGGGAGAGGAATCTTTCAGGGTGAGAGAGAGAGAAAAGATAAAGAGTGTGAGAGAGAGGCAGAAGAGAAAGTTGTTCCATCCTCTTTCCCAAATTTGACTACTGTTCACGTTTGAACTCTCATCGTCGAGTTGATCCTCGAGTTGCCTATTGGCCTTGATAAGTGCTAATATAGAGAGAAGAGAAACAGGGGAAGAGAGAGAGAAGATAAAGAGTGTGTGAGAGAGGCAGAAGAGAAAGTTGTTCCATCCTCTTTCCCAAATTTGAATACTGTGCACGTTTGAACTCCCATCGTCGAGTTGATCCTCGAGTGGCCTATTGGCCTTGATAAGTGCTTATATAGAGAGAAGAGAAACAGGGTGAGAGACAGAGAAGATAAAGAGTGTTAGAGAGAGGCAGAAGAGAAAGTTGTTCCATCCTCTTTTCCAAATTGTAATACTGTGCACGTTTGAACTCTCATCGTCGAGTCTATCCTCGATTTGCCTATTGGCCTTGATAAGTGCTAATATAGAGAGAAGAGAAACAGAGTGAGAGAGAGATCGAGAGAGAGAGAAGATAAATAGTGTGAGAGAGAGGCAGAAGAGAAAGTTGTTCCATCCTCTTTCCCAAATTTCACTACTGTGCACGTTTGAACTCTCAATCTCGAGTTGCCTATTGGCCTTGATAAGTGCTAATATAGATAGAAGGGAAAGAGGGTGAGAGAGAGTAGATAAAGAGGGTGAGAGAGAGAAAGAGAAGAGAAAGATGTCTAGAGAAAGAGAGAGAGAGAAGAGAGTGAGAGAGAGAGAAATATGGTGAGCCGAGTTGATCCTCGAGTTGCCTATTTGCCTTGATAAGTGCTAATATAGAGAGAAGAGAAACAGGGTGAGAGAGAGAGAAGATAAAGAGTGTTAGAGACCGCAGAAGAGAAAGTTGTTCCATCCTCTTTTCCAAATTGTAATACTGTGCACGTTTGAACTCTCATCGTCGAGTCTATCCTCGATTTGCCTATTGGCCTTGATAAGTGCTAATATAGAGAGAAGAGAAACAGAGTGAGAGAGAGCGAGAGAGAGAAGATAAATAGTCTGAGAGAGAGGCAGAAGAGAAAGTTGTTCCATCCTCTTTCCCAAATTTCACTACTGTGCACGTTTGAACTCTCAATCTCGAGTTGCCTATTGGCCTTGATAAGTGCTAATATAGATAGAAGGGAAAGAGGGTGAGAGAGAGAGAGTAGATAAAGAGGGTGAGAGAGAGAAAGAGAAGAGAAAGAGGTCTAGAGAGAGAGAGAAGAGAGTGAGAGAGAGAGAGAGAGAAATATGGTGAGTCGAGTTGATCCTCGAGTTGCCTATTTGCCTTGATAAGTGCTAATATAGAGAGAAGAGAAACAGAGTGAGAGAGAGAGCGAGAGAGAGAGAAGATAAATAGTCTGAGAGGGAGGCAGAAGAGAAAGTTGTTCCATCCTCTTTCCAAAATTTCACTACTGTGCACGTTTTAACTCTCAATCTCGAGTTGCCTATTGGCCTTGATAAGTGCTAATATAGATAGAAGGGAAAGAGGGTGAGAGAGAGAGTAGATAAAGCGGGTGAGAGAGAGAAAGAGAAGAGAAAGAGGTCTAGAGAGAGAGAGAGAGAAGAGAGTGAGAGAGAGAGAAATATGGTGAGTCGAGTTGATCCTCGAGTTGCCTATTTGCCTTGATAAGTACTAATATAGAGAGAAGAGAAACAGGGTGAGAGAGAGAGAAGATAAAGAGTCTTAGAGAAAGGCAGAAGAGAAAGTTGTTCCATCCTCTTTTCCAAATTGTAATACTGTGCACGTTTGAACTCTCATCGTCGAGTCTATCCTCGATTTGCCTATTGGCCTTGATAAGTGCTAATATAGAGAGAAGAGAAACAGTGTGAGAGAGAGAGCGAGAGAGAGAGAAGATAAATAGTGTGAGAGAGAGGCAGAAGAGAAAGTTGTTCCATCCTCTTTCCTAAATTTCACTACTGTGAACGTTTGAACTCTCAATCTCGAGTTGCCTATTGGCCTTGATAAGTGCTAATATAAATAGAAGGGAAAGAGGGTGAGAGAGAGAGTAGATAAAGAGGGTGAGAGAGAGAAAGAGAAGAGAAAGAGGTCTAGAGAGAGAGAGAAGAGAGTGAGAGAGAGAGAGAAATATGGTGAGTCGAGTTGATCCTCGAGTTGCCTATTTGCCTTGATAAGTGCTAATATAGAGAGAAGAGAAACAGGGTGAGAGAGAGAGAGAAGATAAAGAGTGTTAGAGAGAGGCAGAAGAGAAAGTTGTTCCATCCTCTTTTCCAAATTGTAATACTGTGCACTTTTGAACTCTCATCGTCGAGTCTATCCTCGATTTGCCTATTGGCCTTGATAAGTGCTAATATAGAGAGAAGAGAAACAGAGTGAGAGAGAGCGAGAGAGAGAGAAGATAAATAGTGTGAGAGAGAGGCAGAAGAGAAAGTTGTTCCATCCTCTTTCCCAAATTTCACTACTGTGCACGTTTGAACTCTCAATCTCGAGTTGCCTATTGGCCTTGATAAGTGCTAATATAGATAGAAGGGAAAGAGGGTGAGAGAGAGTAGATAAAGAGGGTGAGAGAGAGAAAGAGAAGAGAAAGAGGTCTCGAGAGAGAGAGAGAAGAGAGTGAGAGAGAGAGAAATATGGTGAGTCAAGTTGATCCTCTAGTTGCCTATTTACCTTGATAAGTGCTTATATAGAGAGAAGAGAAACAGGGTGAGAGAGAGAGAAGATAAAGAGTGTTAAAGAGAGGCAGAAGAGAAAGTTGTTCCATCCTCCTTTCCAAATTGTAATACTGTGCACGTTTGAACTCTCATCGTCGAGTCTATCCTCGATTTGCCTATTGGCCTTGATAAGTGCTAATATAGAGAGAAGAGAAACAGAGTGAGAGAGAGCGAGAGAGAGAGAAGATAAATAGTCTGAGAGAGAGGCAGAAGAGAAAGTTGTTCCATCCTCTTTCCCAAATTTCACTACTGTGCACGTTTGAACTCTCAATCTCGAGTTGCCTATTGGCCTTGATAAGTGCTAATATAGATAGAAGGGAAAGAGGGTGAGAGAGAGAGTAGATAAAGAGGGTGAGAGAGAGAAAGAGAAGAGAAAGAGGTCTAGAGAGAGAGAGAAGAGAGAGAGAGAGAGAAATATGGTGAGTCGAGTTGATCCTCGAGTTGCCTATTTGCCTTGATAAGTGCTAATATAGAGAGAAGAGAAACAGGGTGAGAGAGAGAGAGAAGATAAAGAGTGTTAGAGAGAGGCAGAAGAGAAAGTTGTTCCATCCTCTTTTCCAAATTGTAATACTGTGCACGTTTGAACTCTCATCGTCGAGTCTATCCTCGATTTGCCTATTGGCCTTGATAAGTGCTAATATAGAGAGAAGAGAAACAGGGTGAGAGAGAGAAGAGAGTGAGAGAGAGAAATATGGTGATAGAGAGAGAGTTAGGAAAGAGGACACAGGCGGTTCTAATAAAATGTGCATCTATAGGAGATAATGCCTGGGAATGGGTGCACTGTTTTTGTTGGTTTTGAAGCTGCCTCTTCCCCCCCACAGTTTATACAGTGGTGTTACGTCAAGAGAAAGAGGGTAAGAGAGAGGGAAGAGTAAGTGGGTGAGAGAGAGAGAGATAGAGAGAGAAAAGAGAAAGACGGTATTGGTTTTGTGAAAAAAGTTGTTATTTACAATTGGTCGCCATTAGTGGATGTTGACGTCACGTCACGTGACATGACTAAGCGTTTTTTTTTACGTATGAATAACATTTTTTGTTTTAATTATAAAGTCTACACTTAATTTTATAGAAAATAATGTATATATAATAGAAAAAAAAATACTGGTTTTGTTGGATTCAAGTGGATCCCCCCTCCAGTTTAAGAGGTAGGAGGTAACGTGGTAATATACAAAATGGCTAGCGTAAATATAAAGATCGGTTTTATTATCGACGAATATTTTGAAAGCTGACTTTTTTTTATTCCTGTACATTTTTTCCTGACATTTTTCGTTAAAAATCTTGTATAAATACTATTTTAAACCAGTTAATTACGTTGGAGACATTGTCATGTAGTTTAATAATATATAGACGAAGGAGAAGAGAAATTGCAAAAGTATCGTTGAAAGAACTTGTTATTTACAATTGTTCGCCATTAGTGGACGTTGACGTCACGTCACGTGACATGACTAAGCGTTTTTTTTTACGTATGAATTACATTGGATCATTCAAGAATTACGTAATAAAAAGCATTAAAATGACAGGTTTTTTGGGGGCCCCCCTGGGAGAAAAACGATAAGTTCACCCCTTTCTACTGGTCCGTTTGACGTGAAATTTCGATATTTGTCATCCGGGATACGGGGCTTTTATATGATACCAAATTTGTCAACCCTGGTTCTGTCTTTCAAAAGTTTTAGCGTTACAAACAAACATACATACACACAGACGTTTGGCTTTTATATATATAGACTAGCAGGGCTACCCGGCGTTGCTCGGGACCGTATAAACAATGAAAAAACAAAAGCAGATATTGAACATATGTTTGATTCTTAGGGGAGACGAATCTTTCATCTCTATGTATTATTTGTTTTATCTACCCCCGGACTGGTATTGTTCATGTTTTATCCCTAGCATAGGTAATTTACAGCATGTATATGAAATTGTTTTACCTTAGGGAGAAGAGAACAGGTAATATACAACATAATGTGTCTATATTACATCCCTGGCAACGCCTAGAAACCAGCTAGAACATGTATTTCAGTCAATCTTTATTACATCCTGGGCTATGCCGGGAAACCAGCTAATCTCTATTTAGTGACTTGACCACCAAAATACCTCCCTAAGTGTGTCCTTTCTTTTGAACTTATTAGATATAGGTATCTAGAAATGTGTGTGAAATTTTGTTGAATGCATTGTTCACTATGATTTTCTTATTGTTCTACACAATATCAACTGTAGCGAAATAAAACAGTAAACTTAGTGTAGTGTTAGAATAAAGAGCAAAGGAAAAAATTAGAATCATATTCTGTAATTGCAAATCTAAATTTGCTAGCGTGTACCAGTATTTGCCAGGTTGTGGAAATTTGGAATTTATAACGTATGTAGTGGCCTTTTCCTAGATACCTATTGCTAAAAATTATACTTTCATTTTGTTAGAAAAATCTCTCTTCGGATGCCCTGCATCATCCAAAATAAAAACAAATATTTTTATAATTGTTTCAGTACATTGCTACACATTGTGAAATTTGTTGACGTTTGTAAAAAAAAATCATGAATGTGCTTATATTCCAAAAAAGAAAATATCAGTGCACAGTATTGAAAGTGTTTGAGATTCAAAAGTCTGTAACATTTCTACTAACTTCATAAGATGTCATGTGAGAAACTTAATTGAATATCAAGACATTATCTGAAGCGTTTTTATTTTGGTGTAACGTATGTGTTTACAGTGAACCGTAACTTTTAATAAACAGCTTGGTATGCAATGACATAGGCTAAGAATCTTAGACAAAATATATATAAATTGGAAAAATGTGTGAACAAATGAAAAAAAAATGATCCGCTCCACTTGATGACATCAAGCACAGTAATATTTTAGTGAAGAAAATATGAAATTGATGTTCAGTGATTAGTTTGGATGAATGAGAAAATGTAATTGTTTGATGCATAAAAAATAACTCATTTGCTGTATTTGATATTAAGCAGCAAAATATAGTGATTTGAATATTAAGGAAAACATCAAATCAGATTATATAAAAAAAAAGATGAAATTAGAAAATATATATTTTCTGTTTATGAGTTTTGCCAATCAAAATTTTGTGGCAGAAATTGGGTGATTACCATGCAATTTTATTTTGATAAAATTCTTAAATTATTTCAATGTTTATTATAATTTCTTATTAGTGACTTGTTATCATCAAAATCCGCCCCAAAGAGTGTCCTTTCTTTTATTAGGTATCAGAATAGGTATCCAGATTTCTACTTCTATACAAATGTGATATTTCGGATCTGTAGATAAACAATTTGTTGCATATATAAGCTGAGAATTGTTCTCTCTCATTCTCTCTCTCACACACCCACACATTCTCACTTTTATAGATATAATAGATAAATTATGCTAGATATATTTCCATGTGTCTGAATAATCTATATACAAATTTTCAAATCTGTAGATAAAAAATTTGTTGAGTATATAGGTTGAGAATTGTTCTCTCTCTCTCTCTCTCCTCTCACGCATGCTCACTTTTATAGATATAATAGATAGATTATGCTAGATATATTTCCATATGTCTGAATACACTATATAAAAATTTTCTAATCTGTAGATAAAAATTTGTTGAATATAAAGGGTGAGAATTGTTCTTACTCTCTCTCTCTCACACACAGACATATTCTCACTTTTATAGACATAATAGATAGATTATGCTAGATATATTTCCATATGTCTGAATACCCTATATACCAATTTTCAAATCTGTAGATAAAAAATTTGTTGAATATATAGGTTGAGAATTGTTCTCTCGCTCTGTCTCTCTCTCTCTTGCTACCTCACACACACACACACGCAAACATTCTCACTTTTATAGATATAATAGATAGATTATGCTAGATATATTTCCATATGTCTGAATACCCTATATACAAATTATCTAATCTGTAGATAAAAAATTTGTTGAGTATATAGGTTGAGAATTGCTCTCTCTCTCACAGACACACACATTTTCACTTTTGTAGATATAATAGATAGATTATGCTAGATATATTTCCGTATGTATGAATACCCTTTATAACAAATTTAAAATCTGTAGATAAAAAATTTGTTGAATATATAGGTTAAGAATTGTTCTCTCTCTCTCTCTCTACCTCACACACACCCACACACACAAACATTCTGACTTTTATAGATATAATAGATAGATTATGCTAGATATATTCCATATGTCTGAATACCCTATATACAAATTTTCTAATCTGTAGATAAAAAATTTGTTGAATATTTTCAACCCTTATCCTCGAGTGGCGTCTGGGCCTTGATAAGTAGTAATGCGTATTTAGCAAAATATAAATATATATATATATAACAAATTTACTGAATTTCCATTACTAACGATTACTGTATTGTCCAATTGACTACTGCGCTTTTCAACCCTTATCCTCGAGTGGCCTCTGGGCCTTGAGAAGTAGTAATTACTAACGATTACTATATTGACCAATGGACTACTGCACTTTTTAACCCTTATCCTCGGGTGGCCTCTGGGCCTTATTGTCCAATTGACTACTGTGGACTTTTTAACTCTTATGCTCGAGTGGCCTCTGGGCCTTGATAAGTGGAAATGACCAAGTAACAAAAAAATAGGTATATAACAAATTTACTGAATTTCCATTACTAACGATTACTATATTGTCCAATTGACTACTGTGCACTTTTCAATCCTTATCCTCGAGTGGCCTCTGGGCCTTGATAAATGGTAATGCGTATGTAACAAAATATACATATATATAACAAATTTACTGAATTTCCATTACTAACGATTACTATATTGTCCAATTGACTACTGCACTTTTAAACGCTTATCCTCGAGTGGCCTCTGGGCCTTGATAAGTGGTAATACCATCGAGTGGCCTCTGGGCCTTAATAAGTGGTTGTGCCTAAGTAACAAAAAATAGGTATATTACAAATATCCCGCATTTCCATTACAACCGACTACTACGGTGCACTTTTCAATCCTTATCCTCGAGTGGCCTGTGGGCTTTGATAAGTGGTAATGCGTATTTAACAAAATATTAATATATATATAACAAATTTACTGAATTTCCATTACTAACAATTACTATATTTTGTCCAATTGACTACTGCACTTTTCAACACTTATCCTCTAGTGGCCTCTGGGCCTTGATAAGTGGTAATGCCTATCTAAACAAAATATAAATATATATATAACAAATTTCCCGACTTTCCATTACTAACGATTACTATGTTGTCCAATTAACTACTGCCATTTTCAACCCTTATCCTCGGGTGGCCTCTGGGCCTTATTGTCCAATTGACTACTGTGCACATTTAACTCTTATCCTCGAGATGTATCTGGGCCTTGATAAGTGGAAATGCCTAAGTAACAAAAAAATAGATATATAACAAATTTCCCAAATTTGACTACTGTGCACTTTTCAACTCTTATCCTCGAGTGGCCTCTGGGCCTTGATAAGTGGTCATATATATTTTTTACAAAATAAAAAAAAAGGTTGGAGTCGCTGAATAACTCATCCTCCCGTTAAAGCGGTTCCATCCTCTTTCCCCAATTTGACTACTGTGCACTTTTCAACTCTCGTCCTCGAGTGGACTATGGGCCTTGATAAGTGGTAATACATATTTTATGAAAAATATATATATATATATATATATATATATATAACAAAATAGGTTGGAGTTGCTGAATAACTCATCCTCCTGTTAAAGCGGTTCCATCCTCTTTCCCAAATTTGACTACTGTGGACTTTTTAACTCTCATCCTCGAGTGGCCTATGGGCCTTGATAAGTGGTAATACATATTTTTTTATAAATATATATATATATATATACCAAAACAGGTGTGAGTCGCTGAATAATTCATCCTTCTATTAAAGCGATTAAATCCTCTTTCCCAAATTTGACTACTGTGCACTTTTAAACTCTCATCCTCGTGTGGCCTATGGGCCTTGATAAGTGGTAATATATAGTTTGTACAAAATATATATATATATATATATATATATATATAACAAAATAGGTTGGAGTCGCTGAATCACTCATCCTCCCGTTAAAGCGGTTCCATCCTCTTTCCCGAATTTGACTAATGTGCACTTTTCAACTCTTATCCTCGAGTAGCCTATGGGCCTTGATAAGTGGTAATATATTTTTGTTATAAATATATATATATATATATATATATATATATATATAAAAAATAGGTTGGAGTCGCTGAATAACTCATCCTCCCGTTAAAGCGGTTCCATCCTCTTTCCCGAATTTTACTACTATGCACTTTTCAACTCTCATCCTCGAGTGGCCTATTGTCCTTGATAAGTGGTAATATATATTTTTTAATAAAAGTATATATATATATATATATAAAAAATAGGTTGGAGTTGCTGAATAACTCATCCTCCCGTTAAAGCGGTTCCATCCTCTTTACCGTATTTTTTATACAGTGCACTATTCAACTCTCATCCTCGAGTGGCCTATTGTCCTTGATAAGTGGTAATATATATTTTTTAATAAATATAGATATAAATATATATATAAAAAAACAGGTTGGAGTCGCTGAATAACTCATCCTCCCGTGAAAGCGGTTCCATCCTCTTTCCCGAATTTGACTACTGTGCACTTTTCAACTCTAATCCTCGAGTGTCCTATGGGCCTTGATAAGTAGTAATATATATTTTTTACAAAAATATATACATACATATATATAACAAAATAGGTTGGAGTCACTGAATAATTCATCCTCCTCTTAAAGCGGTTCCATCATCTTTGCCGAATTTGACTACTGTGCACTTTTAAACTCTCATCCTCGTGTGGCCTATGGGCCTTGATAAGTGGTAATATATATTTAAAAATAAATATAGATATAAATATATATATACCAAAATAGGTTGGAGTCGCTGAATAACTCATCCTCCCGTTAAAGCGGTTCCATCCTCTTTCCCAGATTTGACTGCTGTGCACTTTTCAACTCTAATCCTCGAGTGTCCTATGGGCCTTGATAAGTAGTAATATATATTTTTTACAAAAATATATACATACATATATGTAACAAAATAGGTTGGAGTCACTGAATAATTCATCCTCCTCTTAAAGCGGTTCCGTCATCTTTGCCGAATTTGACTACTGTGCACTTTTAAACTTTCATCCTCGAGTGACCTATAGGCCTTGATAAGTGGTAATAGTTTGTACAATAGTTTGTACAATATATATATCTATATATATATATTACAAAATAGGTAAGAGAGAGAGAAGAGGGTGAGAGAGAGAGAAGAGAAAGAGGTAGAGAGAGAAGAGGGTGAGAGAGAGCAGAGAAGAGGGTGAGAGAGAGCAGAGAAAGAGGGTGAGAGAGAAAGAGGGTGAGAGAAGTGAAAGAGGTAGAGAGAGAAGAGGGTAAGAGAGAAAGAGGGTGAGAGAGAGAAGAGGGTGAGAGAGAGAGAGGTAGTGAGAGAGAGAGATAAGAGAAAGAGGTAGAGAGAGAGAGAAGAGGGTAAGACAGAGAGAGAGAGGGGTAGTGAGAGAGAGAGATAAGAGAAAGAGGTAGAGAGAGAGAGAGAAGAGGGTGAGGGAGAAAGAAGAGGGTGAGAGAGAGAGAGAAGAGGGTGAGGGAGAAAGAAGAGGGTGAGAGAGAGCAGAGGGAGAGAGAGAGAAGAGAAATAGGTAGAGAGAGAGAGATGAAGGTGAGAGAGAGCAGGGAAAGAGGGTGATAGAGAAGAGAAAGAGGTAGAGAGAGAGAGAGAGAAGGGTGAGAGAGAGCAGAAAAAGAGGGTGAGAGAGAGAGAAAGAGGGTCAGAGAGAGAGAGAAGAGAAAAAGGTGTACACAGAGAGTGAGAGAGAGAAGAGGGTAAGAGAGAGAGAGAGAAGAGGTTGAGAGAGAGAGAGAGATAAGAGAAAGAGGTAGAGAGAGAGAAGCGGGTGAGAGAGAGAAGAGGGTGCGAGAGAGAGAAGAGGGTGATAGAGAAAGAGAGTGAGAGAGAGAAGAGAAAGAGAGAGAGAGAGAGAAAGAGGGTGAGAGAAGAGGGTAAATGTGCATCTTTTTTTATAGTAGGTAATGCTTGGGAGACTGTGCACATTGCCTCCTCCCCCCTCCCCCCTATAAACGCGGTTCCATTCATAAGAAAACAAACTCGTATAAAAGTAATTTTCGTGTATTTAAGCGGCCTTATACTGATAGCCACCCCTCCCCCTTCCAGTTTAACAGAGTTAGGAGGTAAAAACAAAATGGCTAAAGCCTTGTTTACATGGTAAACTATAGCAAAGAGCATAGTCATCTTTCTTCGCCGGTAAAAAACTTCAAGCAAAAATAAAAACATTTTCCCTACATCAATTTTTATGTAATTTTGGGATTCTTCTTTTTGAAGTGCGATAAATCCGTTGGTAATAACGGTTCGACTCTTAAACTAATATTTAACTGTGTTATAGTATCAATGATACTCCTCGCAGGCAGCTTTAATGTACGTCAGAGGCTCAGCGTAGCCGACATTTTACTGAGCTGACGTCACGTCACGTGACAGCTAATGAATAATGTTAAAATGACAGGTTTTTGGGGGGGCCCCCCTGGGAGAAAAACGATCAGTTGACCCCTTTCTACTGGTCCGTTTGACGTGAAATTTCGATATTTGTCATCCGGGTGATCAAGGTGCAATATGATACCAAATTTGTCAACTCTGGTTCCGTCTTTCAAAAGTTTTAGCGTTACAAACAAACATACATACATACATACATACACACCGATTTTTGCCTTTTATATATATAGACTAGCAGGGCTACCCGGCGTTGCTCGGGACCGTATAAACAATGAAAAAACAAAAGCAGATATTGAACATATGTTTGATTCTTAGGGGAGAGGAATCTTTCATCTCTATGTATTATTTGTTTTAACTACCCTAGGACTGATATTGTTCATGTTTTATCCCTAGCATAGGTAATTTACAGCATGTATATGAAATTGTTTTACCTTAGGGAGAAGAGAACAGGTAATATACAACATAATGTGTCTATATTACATCCCTGGCAACGCCTAGAAACCAGCTAGAACATGTATTTCAGTCAATCTTTATTATATCCTGGGCTATGCCGGGAAACCAGCTAATCTCTTTTTAGTGACTTGACCACCAAAATACCTCCCTAAGTGTGTCCTTTCTTTTGAACTTATTAGATATAGGTATCTAGAAATGTGTGTGAAATTTTGTTGAATGCATTGTTCACTATGATTTTCTTATTGTTCTACACAATATCAACTGTAGCGAAATAACACAGTAAACTTAGTGTAGTGTTAGAATAAAGAGCAAAGGAAAAAATTAGAATCATATTTTGTAATTGCAAATCTAAATTTGCTAGCATGTACCAGTATTTGCCAGGTTGTGGAAATTTGGAACTTATAACATATGTAGTGGCCTTTTCCTAGATACCTATTGCTAAAAATTATACTTTCATTTTGTTAGAAAAATCTCTCTTCAGATGCCCTGCATCATTCAAAATAAAAACAAATATTTTTATAATTGTTTCAGTATATTGCTACACAATGTGAAAGTTTTTAACGTTTGTAAAAAAAATCATTAATGTGCTTATATTGCAAAAAAGAAAATATCAGTGCACAGTATTGAAAGTGTTTGAGATTCAAAAGTCTGTAACATTTCTACTAACTTCATAAGATGTCATGTGAGAAACTGAATTGAATATCAAGACATTATCTGAAGCGTTTTTATTTTGGTGTAACATATGTGTTTACAGTGAACCTTAACTTTTAATAAACAGATTGGTATGCAATGACATAGGCTAAGAATCTTTAAAATATATATAAATTGGAAAAATGTGTGAACAAATGAAAAAAAAATGATCCGCTCCACTTGATGACATCAAGCACAGTAATATTTTAGTGAAGAAAATATGAAATTGATGTTCAGTGATTAGTTTGGATGAATGAGAAAATGTAATTGTTTGATGCATAAAAATAACTCAGTTGCTGTATTTGATATTAAGCAGCAAAATATAGTGATTTGAATATTTGGGAAAACATCAAACCAGATTATGTAAAAAGAAAAAAAAAAGATGAAATTAGAAAATATATATTTTATGTTTATGAGTTCTGCCAATCAAAATTTTGTGGCAGAAATTGGGTGATTACCATGCAATTTTATTTTGGTAAAATTCTTAAATTATTAGAATGTTTATTATAATTTCTAATTAGTGACTTGTTATAATCAAAATCCGCCCTAAAGAGTGTCCTTTCTTTTATTAGGTATCAGAGTAGGTATCAAGATTTCTACTTCTATACAAATGTGATATTTCAGATCTGTACATAAAAAATTTGTTGAATATATAGGTTGAGAATTGTTCTGTGTCGCTCTCTCTCACACACACACGCATTCTCACTTTTATAGATATAATAGATAGATTACTCTAGATATATTTCCATATGTCTGAATACCCTATATACAAATTTTCAAATCTGTAGATAAAAAAATTTGTTGAGTATATAGGTTGAAAATTGTTCTCTCTCTCTCTCTCACACACACATTCTCAATTTTAGAGATATAATAGATAGATTATGCTAGATATATTTCCATGTGTCTGAATACCCTATATACAAATTTTCTAATCTGTAGATCAAATATTTGTTGAATATATAGGTTGAAAATTGTTCTTACTCTCTCTCTCTCTCTCTGGCTACCTCACACACACATTCTAACTTTTATAGATATAATAGATAGATTATGCTAGATATATTTCCATATGTGTGAATACCCTATATACAAATTTTCTAATTTGTAGATAAAAAATTTGTAGAGTGCATAGGTTGAGAATTGTTCTCTCTATCTCTCACACACACACATTCTAACTTTTAAAGATATAATAGATTATGCTAGATATATTTCGATATTTCTGAATACCCTATATATAAAGATTTGTTGAATGTATAGGTTGAGAACTGTTCTCTCTCTCTCTCTCTCACTCGCTCACACACACACACATTCTCACTTTTATAGATATAATAGAAAGATTATCCTAGATATATTTCTATTTGTATGAATACTCTATATACAAATTTTAAAATCTGTAGATAAAGAATTTGTTGAGTATATGGGTTGAGAATTGTTCTCTCTCTCTCTCTCTCTCACACACACACACATTCTCACTTTTATAGATATAATAGATTATGCTAGATATATTTCCATATGTCTGAATACCCTATATACAAATTTTCAAATCTGTAGATAAAAATTTGTTGAGTATATAGGTTGAGAATTGTTCTCTCTCTCTCTATCACACACATTCTCACTTTTATAGATATAATAGACAGATTATGCCAGATATATTGAAATATGTCTGAATGCCCAATATACAAATTTTGAAATCTGTAGATAAAAAATTTGTTGTATACATAGGTTGACAATTGTCCTCTCTCTCACACACACACATTCTCACTTTTATACATATAATAGATAGATTATGCTAGATATATTTCTATATGTCTGAACACCCTATATATAAATGTTCAAATCTGTGGATAAAAAATTTGTTGAATGTATAGGTTGAGAATTTTTATCTCTCTCTTTTTCTCTCTCTCTCTCTCGCTATCTCACACACACGCATTCTCACTTTTATAGATAAAATAGATAGATTATGCTAGATATATTTCCATATGTCTGAATACCCTATATACAAAGTTTCAAATCTGTAGATAAAAAATTTGTTGAATATATAGGTTTAGAATTGTTCTCTCTCTCTCTCTCTCACACACACATTCTAACTTTTGTAGTTATAATAGATAGATTATGCTAGATATATTTCCATATGTCTGAATACCCTATATACAAATTTTCTAAACTGTAGGTAAAAAATTTGTTGAGTATGTAGGTTAAGAATTGTTCTCTCTCTCTCACACACACACACACACACACAAGTTCTCACTTTTATAGATATAATAGATAGATTATGCTAGATATATTTCTATATGTCTGCCTACCCTATATACAAATTTCCAAATCTGTGCCCAAAAATGTGTGGAATATATAGGTTGAGAATTGTTCTCTCTCTCTCTCTCTCTCACACATATTCTCACTTTTATAGGTTATATAGGTTGAGAATTTTTTGCTCTTTCCATCACTCACATTCACACTTTTATAGATATAATACATAGATTATGCCAGATATATTTACATATGTCTGAATACCCAATATACACATTTTCAAATCTGTAGATAAAAAATTAGTTGAATATATAGGTTGAGAATTGTTCTCTCTCTCTCTCTTTCTCTCTCTCTCACACACAAATTCTCACTTTTATAGATATAATAGATAGATTATGCTAGATATATTTCCATACGTCTGAATACCCTATATCCAAATTTTCTAATATGTAGATAAAAAATTTGTTGAATATATAGGGTGAGAATTTTCCTTCCTCTCTTTCTCTCTCTCTCTTTCTCACACACACACAAGCTGAAAATTGTTCTCTCTCTCTCTCTGACTCTCTCTCTCTCTCTCACACACACACATGGTCATTTTATAGATATAATAGATAGGTTATGCTAGATATATTTCTATATGTCTGAATACCCTATATACAAATTTTTAAATCTGTAGATAAAAAATTTGTTGAGTATATAGGTTGAGAATTGTTCTTTCTCTCTCTCTCACACACACATTCTCACTTTTATAGATATAATAGATTATGCTAGATATATTTCCAAATGTCTGAATACCCTATATACAAATTTTCAAATCTGTAAAGATAGAATTTGTTGAATATATAGGTTGAGAATTGTTCTCTCTCTCTCTCTTTCACACACATTCTCACTTTTATAGATATAATAGATAGATTATGCTAGATATATTTCCTTATGTCTAAATACCCTATATACAAATTATCAAATCTGTAGATACAAAATTTGTTGAGTATATAGGTTGAGAATTGTTCTCTCTCTCTCTCTCTCTCTCACTCACTCACTCACTCACTCACTCACACACACACACACATTCTACCTTTTATAGATATAATAGATTATGCTAGATATATTTCCATATGTCTGAATACCCTGTATACAAATTTTCAGATCTGTACATAAAAATTAGTTGAATATATAGGTTGAGAATTGTTCTCTCTCTCTCTCTTCTCTCTCTCTCTTTCACACACATTCTCACTTTTCTAGATATAATAGATAGATTATGCTAGATATATTTCCATATGTCTGAATACCCTATATACAAATTTTCTTATCGGTAGATAAAAAATTTGTTGAATATATAGGGTGAGAATTGTACTTACTCTCTCTCTCTCTCTCTCTCTCTCTCACGCACACATTCTCACTTTTATGGATATAATAGATAGATTATGCTGGATATATTTCCATATGTCTGAATACCCTATATACAAATGGTCAAATCTGTAGATAACAAATTTATTGAATAGATAGGTTGAGAATTGTTCTCTCTCTCTCTCTCGAAACCTTACACACACAACCACACGCAAACATTCTGACTTTTATAGATATAATAGATCGATTATGCTAGATATATTTCCATATGTCTGAATACCCAATATACAAATTTTCAAATCTGTAGGTAAAAAATTTGTTGAATATATAGGTTGAGAATTGTTCTCTCTCTCTCACACACTCACATTCTCACTTTTATAGATATAATGTATAGATTATGCTAGATATATTTCTATATGTCTGAATACCCTATATACAAAGTTTAAATTCCGTAGATAAAAATACGTTGAGTATATAGGTTGAGAATTGTTCTCTCTCTCTCTTACGCACACACACACACATTTTCACTTTTATAGATATAATAGATAGATTATGCTAGATATATTTCCATATGTCTGAATACCCTATATACAAATTTTCAAATCTGTAGATAAAAAATGTATTGAATATATAGGTTGAGAATTGTTGTCTCTCTCTCTCTCTCTCTCTCTCTCTCTCTCTCTCTCTCTCTGGCTACCTCACACACACACACATTTTCACTTTTATAGATATAATAGATAGATTATGCTAGATATATTTCCATATGTCTGAATACCCTATATACAAACTTTCAAATCTGTAGATAAAAAATTTGTTGAGTATATAGGTTGAGAATTGTTCTCTCTCTCTCACACGAAACTGTGCGCTCGGCTTCTTCCCCCCCTTCCCACCCCAAATGCTTGGGAAACTGTGCACTGTTTTTGTTGGTTTTCAAGCTGCCTCTTCACCCCCCCACACACACAGTTTAACAGTAGTAGGAGGTCAAGAGAAAGAGAGTGAGAGAGAGAGAAGAGTAAGTTGGTGAGAGAGAGAGAAAAGAGAAAGAGGGTGTTGGTTTTATATTTTTATTATCGTCTAATATTTTGAAAGCTGAATTTCTAATAAAATGTGCATCTATAGGAGATAATGCCTGGGAATGTGTTCCCCCCCCACAGTTTAACAGTGGTGTGACGTCAAGAGAAAGAGGGTGAGAGAGAGGGAAGAGTAAGTGGGTGAGAGAGAGAAAGAGAGAGAAAAAAAAGAAAGACGGTGTTGGTTTTGTGAAAAAAGTTGTTATTTACAATTGTTCGCATTCTTGGCCTTTTGGTCAAGATCAAAGTGTAGTATCTGTTCTTCAGATGCTGCACTTCTATTTCTTGTTCTCTTTCGGTGGAGGAGAAATCCTCCACGACTGAGACAATTTTTATTTTTGTACCTTTTCTCCACGTTAAAAAACGACCCTGGTGTCTAACTCTGTCCCGTGGGGAGGCATAGTAAATAGGTACAATTGTTCGCCATTAGTGGATGTTGACGTCACGTCACGTGACATGACTAAGCGTTTTTTTTTTTTAGTATGAATAACATTTTTTGTTTTAATTATAAAGTCTACACTTAATTTTATAGAAAATGATGTATATATAATAGAAAAAAAAAATTACTGGTTTTGTTGGATTCAAGTGGATCCCCCCCCTCCAGTTTAAGAGATAGCAGGTCACGTGGTAATATACAAAATGGCTAGCGTAAATATAAAGATCGGTTTTTTTATCGACGAATATTTTGAAAGCTGAATTTTTTTTTATTCCTGTACATTTTTTCCTGATATTTTTCGTTAAAACTCTTGTATAAATACTATTTTTAACCAGTTAAATACGTTGGAGACATTGTCATGGAGTTTAATAATCTCTAGAACAAAGCAGAAGAGAAATTACAAAAGTATCGGTAAAACAAAGTGTTTGTTTACATTTGTTCGCCATTACTGGATGTTGACGTCACGTCACGTGACATGACTAAGCGTTTTTGGATTATGTAATATTAACATTAAAATGACAGGTTTTTTGGGGGCCCCCCTAGGAGAGAAATGATCAGTTCACCCCCTTTTAATGGTCCGTTTGGTGTGGAATTTCGATATTTGTCATGCGGGTGATCAAGGTTCAATATGATACATAATTTGTCAACTTTGGTTGTGTCTGTCAAAAGTTTGAGCTGACGTCACGTCACGTGACACGTATTGAATAACGTTAAAATGACAGGTTTTTTTGGGGGCCCCCCTAGGAGAAAAACGATAAGTTGACCCCTTTCTACTGGTCCGTTTGACGTGAAATTTCGATATTTGTCATCCGGGTGATCAAGGTGCAATATGATACCAAATTTGTCAACTCTGGTTCCGTCTTTCAAAAGTTTTAGCGTTACAAACAAACATACATACATACATACATACATACATACACACCGATTTTTGCCTTTTATATATTACTAGCAGGGCTACCCGGCGTTGCTCGGGACCGTATAAACAATGAAAAAACAAAAGCAGATATTGAACATATGTTTGATTCTTAGGGGAGAGGAATCTTTCATCTCTATGTATTATTTGTTTTATCTACCCTAGGACTGATATTGTTCATGTTTTATCCCTAGCATAGGTAATTTACAGCATGTATATGAAATTGTTTTACCTTAGGGAGAAGAGAACAGGTAATATACAACATAATGTGTCTATATTACATCGCTGGCAACGCCTAGAAACCAGCTAGAACATGTATTTCAGTCAATCTTTATTATATCCTGGGCTATGCCGGGAAACCAGCTAATCTCTTTTTAGTGACTTGACCACCAAAATACCTCCCTAAGTGTGTCCTTTCTTTTGAACTTATTAGATATAGGTATCTAGAAATGTGTGTGAAATTTTGTTGAATGCATTGTTCACTATGATTTTCTTATTGTTCTACACAATATCAACTGTAGCGAAATAACACAGTAAACTTAGTGTAGTGTTAGAATAAAGAGCAAAGGAAAAAATTAGAATCATATTTTGTAATTGCAAATCTAAATTTGCTAGCATGTACCAGTATTTGCCAGGTTGTGGAAATTTGGAACTTATAACATATGTAGTGGCCTTTTCCTAGATACCTATTGCTAAAAATTATACTTTCATTTTGTTAGAAAAATCTCTCTTCAGATGCCCTTCATCATTCAAAATAAAAACAAATATTTTTATAATTGTTTCAGTATATTGCTACACAATGTGAAAGTTTTTAACGTTTGTAAAAAAAATCATGAATGTGCTTATATTGCAAAAAAGAAAATATCAGTGCACAGTATTGAAAGTGTTTGAGATTCAAAAGTCTGTAACATTTCTACTAACTTCATAAGATGTCATGTGAGAAACTGAATTGAATATCAAGACATTATCTGAAGCGTTTTTATTTTGGTGTAACATATGTGTTTACAGTGAACCTTAACTTTTAATAAACAGATTGGTATGCAATGACATAGGCTAAGAATCTTTAAAATATATATAAATTTGAAAAATGTGTGAACAAATGAAAAAAAAATGATCCGCTCCACTTGATGACATCAAGCACAGTAATATTTTAGTGAAGAAAATATGAAATTGATGTTCAGTGATTAGTTTGAATGAATGAGAAAATGTAATTGTTTGATGCATAAAAATAACTCAGTTGCTGTATTTGATATTAAGCAGCAAAATATAGTGATTTGAATATTTGGGAAAACATCAAACCAGATTATGTAAAAAGAAAAAAAAAAGATGAAATTAGAAAATATATATTTTATGTTTATGAGTTCTGCCAATCAAAATTTTGTGGCAGAAATTGGGTGATTACCATGCAATTTTATTTTGGTAAAATTCTTAAATTATTAGAATGTTTATTATAATTTCTAATTAGTGACTTGTTATAATCAAAATCCGCCCTAAAGAGTGTCCTTTCTTTTATTAGGTATCAGAGTAGGTATCAAGATTTCTACTTCTATACAAATGTGATATTTCAGATCTGTACATAAAAAATTTGTTGAATATATAGGTTGAGAATTGTTCTGTGTCGCTCTCTCTCACACACACACGCATTCTCACTTTTATAGATATAATAGATAGATTACTCTAGATATATTTCCATATGTCTGAATACCCTATATACAAATTTTTAAATCTGTAGATAAAAAATTTGTTGAGTATATAGGTTGAAAATTGTTCTCTCTCTCTCTCTCACACACACATTCTCAATTTTAGAGATATAATAGATAGATTATGCTAGATATATTTCCATATGTCTGAATACCCTATATACAAATTTTCTAATCTGTAGATCAAATATTTGTTGAATATATAGGTTGAAAATTGTTCTTACTCTCTCTCTCTCTCTCTCTCTGGCTACCTCACACACACATTCTAACTTTTATAGATATAATAGATAGATTATGCTAGATATATTTCCATATGTGTGAATACCCTATATACAAATGTTCTAATTTGTAGAAAAAAAATTTGTAGAGTGCATAGGTTGAGAATTGTTCTCCCTATCTCTCACACACACACATTCTAACTTTTAAAGATATAATAGATTATGCTAGATATATTTCGATATTTCTGAATACCCTATATATAAAAATTTGTTGAATGTATAGGTTGAGAACTGTTCTCTCTCTCTCTCTCTCTCTCTCTCTCTCGCTCACACACACACATTCTCACTTTTATAGATATAATAGAAAGATTATCCTAGATATATTTCTATTTGTATGAATACTTTATATACAAATTTTAAAATCTGTAGATAAAGAATTTGTTGAGTATATGGGTTGAGAATTGTTCTCTCTCTCTCTCTCTCTCTCTCTCACACACACACACATTCTCACTTTTATAGATATAATAGATTATGCTAGATATATTTCCATATGTCTGAATACCCTATATACAAATTTTCAAATCTGTAGATAAAAAATTTGTTGAGTATATAGGTTGAGAATTGTTCTCTCTCTCTCTATCACACACATTCTCACTTTTATAGATATAATAGACAGATTATGCCAGATATATTAAAATATGTCTGAATGCCCAATATACAAATTTGGAAATCTGTAGATAAAAAATTTGTTGTATACATAGGTTGACAATTGTCCTCTCTCTCACACACACACACATTCTCACTTTTATACATATAATAGATAGATTATGCTAGATATATTTCTATATGTCTGAACACCCTATATACAAATGTTCAAATCTGTGGATAAAAAATTTGTTGAATGTATAGGTTGAGAATTTTTATCTCTCTCTTTTTCTCTCTCTCTCTCTCGCTATCTCACACACACGCATTCTCACTTTTATAGATAAAATAGATAGATTATGCTAGATATATTTCCATATGTCTGAATACCCTATATACAAAGTTTCAAATCTGTAGATAAAAAATTTGTTGAATATATAGGTTTAGAATTGTTCTCTCTCTCTCTCACACACACATTCTAACTTTTGTAGTTATAATAGATAGATTATGCTAGATATATTTCCATATGTCTGAATACCCTATATACAAATTTTCTAAACTGTAGGTAAAAAATTTGTTGAGTATGTAGGTTAAGAATTGTTCTCTCTCTCTCTCTCACACACACACACACACAAGTTCTCACTTTTATAGATATAATAGATAGATTATGCTAGATATATTTCTATATGTCTGCCTACCCTATATACAAATTTCCAAATCTGTGCCCAAAAATTTGTGGAATATATAGGTTGAGAATTGTTCTCTCTCTCTCTCTCTCACACATATTCTCACTTTTATAGGTTATATAGGTTGAGAATTTTTTGCTCTTTCCATCACTCACATTCACACTTTTATAGATATAATACATAGATTATGCCAGATATATTTACATATGTCTGAATACCCAATATACACATTTTCAAATCTGTAGATAAAAAATTAGTTGAATATATAGGTTGAGAATTGTTCTCTCTCTCTCTCTCTTTCTCTCTCTCTCACACACACATTCTCACTTTTATAGATATAATAGATAGATTATGCTAGATATATTTCCATACGTCTGAATACCCTATATCCAAATTTTCTAATATGTAGATAAAAAATTTGTTGAATATACAGGGTGAGAATTTTCCTTCCTCTCTTTCTCTCTCTCTCTTTCTCACACACACACAAGCTGAAAATTGTTCTCTCTCTCTCTCTGACTCTCTCTCTCTCTCTCACACACACACACATGGTCATTTTATAGATATAATAGATAGGTTATGCTAGATATATTTCTATATGTCTGAATACCCTATATACAAATTTTTAAATCTGTAGATAAAAAATTTGTTGAGTATATAGGTTGAGAATTGTTCTTTCTCTCTCTCTCACACACACATTCTCACTTTTATAGATATAATAGATTATGCTAGATATATTTCCAAATGTCTGAATACCCTATATACAAATTTTCAAATCTGTAAAGATAGAATTTGTTGAATATATAGGTTGAGAATTGTTCTCTCTCTCTCTTTCACACACATTCTCACTTTTATAGATATAATAGATAGATTATGCTAGATATATTTCCTTATGTCTGAATACCCTATATACAAATTATCAAATCTGTAGATACAAAATTTGTTGAGTATATAGGTTGAGAATTGTTCTCTCTCTCTCTCTCACTCACTCACTCACTCACTCACTCACACACACACACACACATTCTACCTTTTATAGATATAATAGATTATGCTAGATATATTTCCATATGTCTGAATACCCTGTATACAAATTTTCAGATCTGTACATAAAAATTAGTTGAATATATAGGTTGAGAATTGTTCTCTCTCTCTCTCTTCTCTCTCTCTCTTTCACACACATTCTCACTTTTCTAGATATAATAGATAGATTATGCTAGATATATTTCCATATGTCTGAATACCCTATATACAAATTTTCTAATCGGTAGATAAAAAATTTGTTGAATATATAGGGTGAGAATTGTACTTACTCTCTCTCTCTCTCTCTCTCTCTCTCTCACGCACACATTCTCACTTTTATGGATATAATAGATAGATTATGCTGGATATATTTCCATATGTCTGAATACCCTATATACAAATGGTCAAATCTGTAGATAACAAATTTATTGAATAGATAGGTTGAGAATTGTTCTCTCTCTCTCTCTCGCAACCTTACACACACAACCACACGCAAACATTCTGACTTTTATAGATATAATAGATCGATTATGCTAGATATATTTCCATATGTCTGAATACCCAATATACAAATTTTCAAATCTGTAGGTAAAAAATTTGTTGAATATATAGGTTGAGAATTGTTCTCTCTCTCTCACACACTCACATTCTCACTTTTATAGATATAATGTATAGATTATGCTAGATATATTTCTATATGTCTGAATACCCTATATACAAAGTTTAAAATCCGTAGATAAAAATACGTTGAGTATATAGGTTGAGAATTGTTCTCTCTCTCTCTTACGCACACACACACACACACACACACACACACATTTTCACTTTTATAGATATAATAGATAGATTATGCTAGATATATTTCCATATGTCTGAATACCCTATATACAAATTTTCAAATCTGTAGATAAAAAATGTATTGAATATATAGGTTGAGAATTGTTGTCTCTCTCTCTCTCTCTCTCTCTCTCTCTCTCTCTCTGGCTACCTCACACACACACACATTTTCACTTTTATAGATATAATAGATAGATTATGCTAGATATATTTCCATATGTCTGAATACCCTATATACAAACTTTCAAATCTGTAGATAAAAAATTTGTTGAGTATATAGGTTGAGAATTGTTCTCTCTCTCTCACACGAAACTGTGCGCTCGGCTTCTTCCCCCCCTTCCCACCCCAAATGCTTGGGAAACTGTGCACTGTTTTTGTTGGTTTTCAAGCTGCCTCTTCCCCCCCACACACACACACACAGTTTAACAGTAGTAGGAGGTCAAGAGAAAGAGGGTGAGAGAGAGAGAAGAGTAAGTTGGTGAGAGAGAGAGAAAAGAGAAAGAGGGTGTTGGTTTTATATTTTTATTATCGTCTAATATTTTGAAAGCTGAATTTCTAATAAAATGTGCATCTATAGGAGATAATGCCTGGGAATGTGTTCCCCCCCCCACAGTTTAACAGTGGTGTGACGTCAAGAGAAAGAGGGTGAGAGAGAGGGAAGAGTAAGTGGGTGAGAGAGAGAAAGAGAGAGAAAAAAAAAGAAAGACGGTGTTGGTTTTGTGAAAAAAGTTGTTATTTACAATTGTTCGCATTCTTGGCCTTTTGGTCAAGATCAAAGTGTAGTATCTGTTCTTCAGATGCTGCACTTCTATTTCTTGTTCTCTTTCGGTGGAGGAGAAATCCTCCACGACTGAGACAATTTTTATTTTTGTACCTTTTCTCCACGTTAAAAAACGACCCTGGTGTCTAACTCTGTCCCGTGGGGAGGCATAGTAAATAGGTACAATTGTTCGCCATTAGTGGATGTTGACGTCACGTCACGTGACATGACTAAGCGTTTTTTTTTTTTAGTATGAATAACATTTTTTGTTTTAATTATAAAGTCTACACTTAATTTTATAGAAAATGATGTATATATAATAGAAAAAAAAAATTACTGGTTTTGTTGGATTCAAGTGGATCCCCCCCCTCCAGTTTAAGAGATAGCAGGTCACGTGGTAATATACAAAATGGCTAGCGTAAATATAAAGATCGGTTTTTTTATCGACGAATATTTTGAAAGCTGAATTTTTTTTTATTCCTGTACATTTTTTCCTGATATTTTTCGTTAAAACTCTTGTATAAATACTATTTTTAACCAGTTAAATACGTTGGAGACATTGTCATGGAGTTTAATAATCTCTAGATAAAGCAGAAGAGAAATTACAAAAGTATCGGTAAAACAAAGTGTTTGTTTACATTTGTTCGCCATTACTGGATGTTGACGTCACGTCACGTGACATGACTAAGCGTTTTTGGATTATGTAATATTAACATTAAAATGACAGGTTTTTTTGGGGGCCCCCCTAGGAGAGAAATGATCAGTTCACCCCCTTTTAATGGTCCGTTTGGTGTGGAATTTCGATATTTGTCATGCGGGTGATCAAGGTTCAATATGATACATAATTTGTCAACTTTGGTTGTGTCTGTCAAAAGTTTGAGCTGACGTCACGTCACGTGACACGTATTGAATAACGTTAAAATGACAGGTTTTTTGGGGGGCCCCCCTAGGAGAAAAACGATCAGTTGACCCCTTTCTACTGGTCCGTTTGACGTGAAATTTCGATATTTGTCATCCGGGTGATCAAGGTGCAATATGATACCAAATTTGTCAACTCTGGTTCCGTCTTTCAAAAGTTTTAGCGTTACAAACAAACATACATACATACATACATACATACACACCGATTTTTGCCTTTTATATATATAGAAGACTAGCAGGGCTACCCGGCGTTGCTCGGGACCGTATAAACAATGAAAAAACAAAAGCAGATATTGAACATATGTTTTATTCTTAGGGGAGACGAATCTTTCATCTCTATGTATTATTTGTTTTATCTACCCCCGGACTGGTATTGTTCATGTTTTATCCCTAGCATAGGTAATTTACAGCATGTATATGAAATTGTTTTACCTTAGGGAGAAGAGAACAGGTAATATACAACATAATGTGTCTATATTACATCCCTGGCAACGCCTAGAAACCAGCTAGAACATGTATTTCAGTCAATCTTTATTACATCCTGGGCTATGCCGGGAAACCAGCTAATCTCTATTTAGTGACTTGACCACCAAAATACCTCCCTAAGTGTGTCCTTTCTTTTGAACTTATTAGATATAGGTATCTAGAAATGTGTGTGAAATTTTGTTGAATGCATTGTTCACTATGATTTTCTTATTGTTCTACACAATATCAACTGTAGCGAAATAAAACAGTAAACTTAGTGTAGTGTTAGAATAAAGAGCAAAGGAAAAAATTAGAATCATATTCTGTAATTGCAAATCTAAATTTGCTAGCGTGTACCAGTATTTGCCAGGTTGTGGAAATTTGGAATTTATAACGTATGTAGTGGCCTTTTCCTAGATACCTATTGCTAAAAATTATACTTTCATTTTGTTAGAAAAATCTCTCTTCGGATGCCCTGCATCATCCAAAATAAAAACAAATATTTTTATAATTGTTTCAGTACATTGCTACACATTGTGAAATTTGTTGACGTTTGTAAAAAAAAATCATGAATGTGCTTATATTCCAAAAAAGAAAATATCAGTGCACAGTATTGAAAGTGTTTGAGATTCAAAAGTTTGTAACATTTCTACTAACTTCATAAGATGTCATGTGAGAAACTTAATTGAATATCAAGACATTATCTGAAGCGTTTTTATTTTGGTGTAACGTATGTGTTTACAGTGAACCGTAACTTTTAATAAACAGCTTGGTATGCAATGACATAGGCTAAGAATCTTAGACAAAATATATATAAATTGGAAAAATGTGTGAACAAATGAAAAAAAAATGATCCGCTCCACTTGATGACATCAAGCACAGTAATATTTTAGTGAAGAAAATATGAAATTGATGTTCAGTGATTAGTTTGGATGAATGAGAAAATGTAATTGTTTGATGCATAAAAAATAACTCATTTGCTGTATTTGATATTAAGCAGCAAAATATAGTGATTTGAATATTAAGGAAAACATCAAATCAGATTATATAAAAAAAAAGATGAAATTAGAAAATATATATTTTCTGTTTATGAGTTTTGCCAATCAAAATTTTGTGGCAGAAATTGGGTGATTACCATGCAATTTTATTTTGATAAAATTCTTAAATTATTTCAATGTTTATTATAATTTCTTATTAGTGACTTGTTATCATCAAAATCCGCCCCAAAGAGTGTCCTTTCTTTTATTAGGTATCAGAATAGGTATCCAGATTTCTACTTCTATACAAATGTGATATTTCGGATCTGTAGATAAACAATTTGTTGCATATATAAGCTGAGAATTGTTCTCTCTCATTCTCTCTCTCACACACCCACACATTCTCACTTTTATAGATATAATAGATAAATTATGCTAGATATATTTCCATGTGTCTGAATAATCTATATACAAATTTTCAAATCTGTAGATAAAAAATTTGTTGAGTATATAGGTTGAGAATTGTTCTCTCTCTCTCTCTCTCCTCTCACGCATGCTCACTTTTATAGATATAATAGATAGATTATGCTAGATATATTTCCATATGTCTGAATACACTATATAAAAATTTTCTAATCTGTAGATAAAAATTTGTTGAATATAAAGGGTGAGAATTGTTCTTACTCTCTCTCTCTCTCACACACAGACATATTCTCACTTTTATAGACATAATAGATAGATTATGCTAGATATATTTCCATATGTCTGAATACCCTATATACAAATTATCTAATCTGTAGATAAAAAATTTGTTGATTATATAGGTTGAGAATTGCTCTCTCTCTCACAGACACACACATTTTCACTTTTGTAGATATAATAGATAGATTATGCTAGATATATTTCCATATGTATGAATACCCTTTATAACAAATTTAAAATCTGTAGATAAAAAATTTGTTGAATATATAGGTTAAGAATTGTTCTCTCTCTCTCTCTCTACCTCACACACACCCACACACACAAACATTCTGACTTTTATAGATATAATAGATAGATTATGCTAGATATATTCCATATGTCTGAATACCCTATATACAAATTTTCTAATCTGTAGATAAAAAATTTGTTGAATATTTTCAACCCTTATCCTCGAGTGGCGTCTGGGCCTTGATAAGTAGTAATGCGTATTTAGCAAAATATAAATATATATATATATAACAAATTTACTGAATTTCCATTACTAACGATTACTGTATTGTCCAATTGACTACTGCGCTTTTCAACCCTTATCCTCGAGTGGCCTCTGGGCCTTGAGAAGTAGTAATTACTAACGATTACTATATTGACCAATGGACTACTGCACTTTTTAACCCTTATCCTCGGGTGGCCTCTGGGCCTTATTGTCCAATTGACTACTGTGGACTTTTTAACTCTTATGCTCGAGTGGCCTCTGGGCCTTGATAAGTGGAAATGACCAAGTAACAAAAAATAGGTATATAACAAATTTACTGAATTTCCATTACTAACGATTACTATATTGTCCAATTGACTACTGTGCACTTTTCAATCCTTATCCTCGAGTGGCCTCTGGGCCTTGATAAATGGTAATGCGTATGTAACAAAATATACATATATATAACAAATTTACTGAATTTCCATTACTAACGATTACTATATTGTCCAATTGACTACTGCACTTTTAAACGCTTATCCTCGAGTGGCCTCTGGGCCTTGATAAGTGGTAATACCATCGAGTGGCCTCTGGGCCTTAATAAGTGGTTGTGCCTAAGTAACAAAAAATAGGTATATTACAAATATCCCGCATTTCCATTACAACCGACTACTACGGTGCACTTTTCAATCCTTATCCTCGAGTGGCCTGTGGGCTTTGATAAGTGGTAATGCGTATTTAACAAAATATTAATATATATATAACAAATTTACTGAATTTCCATTACTAACAATTACTATATTTTGTCCAATTGACTACTGCACTTTTCAACACTTATCCTCTAGTGGCCTCTGGGCCTTGATAAGTGGTAATGCCTATCTAAACAAAATATAAATATATATATAACAAATTTCCCGACTTTCCATTACTAACGATTACTATGTTGTCCAATTAACTACTGCCATTTTCAACCCTTATCCTCGGGTGGCCTCTGGGCCTTATTGTCCAATTGACTACTGTGCACATTTAACTCTTATCCTCGAGATGTATCTGGGCCTTGATAAGTGGAAATGCCTAAGTAACAAAAAAATAGATATATAACAAATTTCCCAAATTTGACTACTGTGCACTTTTCAACTCTTATCCTCGAGTGGCCTCTGGGCCTTGATAAGTGGTCATATATATTTTTTACAAAATAAAAAAAAAGGTTGGAGTCGCTGAATAACTCATCCTCCCGTTAAAGCGGTTCCATCCTCTTTCCCCAATTTGACTACTGTGCACTTTTCAACTCTCGTCCTCGAGTGGACTATGGGCCTTGATAAGTGGTAATACATATTTTATGAAAAATATATATATATATATATATATATATATATATATATAACAAAATAGGTTGGAGTTGCTGAATAACTCATCCTCCTGTTAAAGCGGTTCCATCCTCTTTCCCAAATTTGACTACTGTGGACTTTTTAACTCTCATCCTCGAGTGGCCTATGGGCCTTGATAAGTGGTAATACATATTTTTTTATAAATATATATATATATATACCAAAACAGGTGTGAGTCGCTGAATAATTCATCCTTCTATTAAAGCGATTAAATCCTCTTTCCCAAATTTGACTACTGTGCACTTTTAAACTCTCATCCTCGTGTGGCCTATGGGCCTTGATAAGTGGTAATATATAGTTTGTACAAAATATATATATATATATATATATATATATATATATATATATAACAAAATAGGTTGGAGTCGCTGAATCACTCATCCTCCCGTTAAAGTGGTTCCATCCTCTTTCCCGAATTTGACTAATGTGCACTTTTCAACTCTTATCCTCGAGTAGCCTATGGGCCTTGATAAGTGGTAATATATTTTTGTTATAAATATATATATATATATATATATATATATATAAAAATAGGTTGGAGTCGCTGAATAACTCATCCTCCCGTTAAAGCGGTTCCATCCATGCACTTTTCAACTCTCATCCTCGAGTGGCCTATTGTCCTTGATAAGTGGTAATATATATTTTTTAATAAAAGTATATATATATATATATATAAAAAAATAGGTTGGAGTTGCTGAATAACTCATCCTCCCGTTAAAGCGGTTCCATCCTCTTTACCGTATTTTTTATACAGTGCACTATTCAACTCTCATCCTCGAGTGGCCTATTGTCCTTGATAAGTGGTAATATATATTTTTTAATAAATATAGATATAAATATATATATAAAAACACAAAATAGGTTGGAGTCACTGAATAATTCATCCTCCTCTTAAAGCGGTTCCGTCATCTTTGCCGAATTTGACTACTGTGCACTTTTAAACTTTCATCCTCGAGTGGCCTATAGGCCTTGATAAGTGGTAATAGTTTGTACAATACTTTGTACAATATATATATCTATATATATATATTACAAAATAGGTAAGAGAGAGAGAAGAGGGTGAGAGAGAGAGAAGAGAAAGAGGTAGAGAGAGAAGAGGGTGAGAGAGAGCAGAGAAGAGGGTGAGAGAGAGCAGAGAAAGAGGGTGAGAGAGAAAGAGGGTGAGAGAAGTGAAAGAGGTAGAGAGAGAAGAGGGTAAGAGAGAAAGAGGGTGAGAGAGAGAAGAGGGTGAGAGAGAGAGAGGTAGTGAGAGAGAGAGAGAGAGATAAGAGAAAGAGGTAGAGAGAGAGAGAAGAGGGTAAGACAGAGAGAGAGAGGGGTAGTGAGAGAGAGAGATAAGAGAAAGAGGTAGAGAGAGAGAGAGAAGAGGGTGAGGGAGAAAGAAGAGGGTGAGAGAGAGAGAGAAGAGGGTGAGGGAGAAAGAAGAGGGTGAGAGAGAGCAGAGGGAGAGAGAGAGAAGAGAAATAGGTAGAGAGAGAGAGATGAAGGTGAGAGAGAGCAGGGAAAGAGGGTGATAGAGAAGAGAAAGAGGTAGAGAGAGAGAGAGAGAAGGGTGAGAGAGAGCAGAAAAAGAGGGTGAGAGAGAGAGAAAGAGGGTCAGAGAGAGAGAGAAGAGAAGAGAAAAAGGTGTACACAGAGAGTGAGAGAGAGAAGAGGGTAAGAGAGAGAGAGAGAAGAGGTTGAGAGAGAGAGAGATAAGAGAAAGAGGTAGAGAGAGAGAAGCGGGTGAGAGAGAGAAGAGGGTGCGAGAGAGAAGAGAAAGAGGTAGAGAGAGAGAAGCGGGTGAGAGAGAGAGAAGAGGGTGCGAGAGAGAAGAGAAAAAGGTAGAGAGAGAGAAGAGGGTGAGAGAGAGAGAAAGAGGATGAGAGAGAGAAGAGAAAGAGAGAGAGAGAAGAGGGTGATAGAGAAAGAGAGTGAGAGAGAGAAGAGAAAGAGAGAGAGAGAGAGAAAGAGGGTGAGAGAAGAGGGTAAATGTGCATCTTTTTTTATAGTAGGTAATGCTTGGGAGACTGTGCACATTGCCTCCTCCCCCCTCCCCCCTATAAACGCGGTTCCATTCATAAGAAAACAAACTCGTATAAAAGTAATTTTCGTGTATTTAAGCGGCCTTATACTGATAGCCACCCCTCCCCCTTCCAGTTTAACAGAGTTAGGAGGTAAAAACAAAATGGCTAAAGCCTTGTTTACATGGTAAACTATAGCAAAGAGCATAGTCATCTTTCTTCGCCGGTAAAAAACTTCAAGCAAAAATAAAAACATTTTCCCTACGTCAATTTTTATGTAATTTTGGGATTCTTCTTTTTGAAGTGCGATAAATCCGTTGGTAATAACGGTTCGACTCTTAAACTAATATTTAACTGTGTTATAGTATCAATGATACTCCTCGCAGGCAGCTTTAATGTACGTCAGAGGCTCAGCGTAGCCGACATTTTACTGAGCTGACGTCACGTCACGTGACAGCTAATGAATAATGTTAAAATGACAGGTTTTTTGGGGGGCCCCCCTGGGAGAAAAATGATCAGTTAACCCCCTTCTAGTTGTCCGTTTGACGTGAAATTTCGATATTTGTCATCCGGGTGATCAAGGTGCAATATGCTACCTAATTTGTCAACTTTGGTTGTGTCTGTCAAAAGTTTTAGCGTTACAAACAAACATACATACATACATACATACACACCGATTTTTGCCTTTTATATATATAGACTAGCAGGGCTACCCGGCGTTGCTCGGGACCGTATAAACAATGAAAAAACAAAAGCAGATATTGAACATATGTTTTATTCTTAGGGGAGACGAATCTTTCATCTCTATGTATTATTTGTTTTATCTACCCCCGGACTGGTATTGTTCATGTTTTATCCCTAGCATAGGTAATTTACAGCATGTATATGAAATTGTTTTACCTTAGGGAGAAGAGAACAGGTAATATACAACATAATGTGTCTATATTACATCCCTGGCAACGCCTAGAAACCAGCTAGAACATGTATTTCAGTCAATCTTTATTACATCCTGGGCTATGCCGGGAAACCAGCTAATCTCTATTTAGTGACTTGACCACCAAAATACCTCCCTAAGTGTGTCCTTTCTTTTGAACTTATTAGATATAGGTATCTAGAAATGTGTGTGAAATTTTGTTGAATGCATTGTTCACTATGATTTTCTTATTGTTCTACACAATATCAACTGTAGCGAAATAAAACAGTAAACTTAGTGTAGTGTTAGAATAAAGAGCAAAGGAAAAAATTAGAATCATATTCTGTAATTGCAAATCTAAATTTGCTAGCGTGTACCAGTATTTGCCAGGTTGTGGAAATTTGGAATTTATAACGTATGTAGTGGCCTTTTCCTAGATACCTATTGCTAAAAATTATACTTTCATTTTGTTAGAAAAATCTCTCTTCGGATGCCCTGCATCATCCAAAATAAAAACAAATATTTTTATAATTGTTTCAGTACATTGCTACACATTGTGAAATTTGTTGACGTTTGTAAAAAAAAATCATGAATGTGCTTATATTCCAAAAAAGAAAATATCAGTGCACAGTATTGAAAGTGTTTGAGATTCAAAAGTCTGTAACATTTCTACTAACTTCATAAGATGTCATGTGAGAAACTTAATTGAATATCAAGACATTATCTGAAGCGTTTTTATTTTGGTGTAACGTATGTGTATACAGTGAACCGTAACTTTTAATAAACAGCTTGGTATGCAATGACATAGGCTAAGAATCTTAGACAAAATATATATAAATTGGAAAAATGTGTGAACAAATGAAAAAAAAATGATCCGCTCCACTTGATGACATCAAGCACAGTAATATTTTAGTGAAGAAAATATGAAATTGATGTTCAGTGATTAGTTTGGATGAATGAGAAAATGTAATTGTTTGATGCATAAAAAATAACTCATTTGCTGTATTTGATATTAAGCAGCAAAATATAGTGATTTGAATATTAAGGAAAACATCAAATCAGATTATATAAAAAAAAAGATGAAATTAGAAAATATATATTTTCTGTTTATGAGTTTTGCCAATCAAAATTTTGTGGCAGAAATTGGGTGATTACCATGCAATTTTATTTTGATAAAATTCTTAAATTATTTCAATGTTTATTATAATTTCTTATTAGTGACTTGTTATCATCAAAATCCGCCCCAAAGAGTGTCCTTTCTTTTATTAGGTATCAGAATAGGTATCCAGATTTCTACTTCTATACAAATGTGATATTTCGGATCTGTAGATAAACAATTTGTTGCATATATAAGCTGAGAATTGTTCTCTCTCATTCTCTCTCTCACACACCCACACATTCTCACTTTTATAGATATAATAGATAAATTATGCTAGATATATTTCCATGTGTCTGAATAATCTATATACAAATTTTCAAATCTGTAGATAAAAAATTTGTTGAGTATATAGGTTGAGAATTGTTCTCTCTCTCTCTCTCTCCTCTCACGCATGCTCACTTTTATAGATATAATAGATAGATTATGCTAGATATATTTCCATATGTCTGAATACACTATATAAAAATTTTCTAATCTGTAGATAAAAATTTGTTGAATATAAAGGGTGAGAATTGTTCTTACTCTCTCTCTCTCACACACAGACATATTCTCACTTTTATAGACATAATAGATAGATTATGCTAGATATATTTCCATATGTCTGAATACCCTATATACAAATTATCTAATCTGTAGATAAAAAATTTGTTGATTATATAGGTTGAGAATTGCTCTCTCTCTCACAGACACACACATTTTCACTTTTGTAGATATAATAGATAGATTATGCTAGATATATTTCCATATGTATGAATACCCTTTATAACAAATTTAAAATCTGTAGATAAAAAATTTGTTGAATATATAGGTTAAGAATTGTTCTCTCTCTCTCTCTCTACCTCACACACACCCACACACACAAACATTCTGACTTTTATAGATATAATAGATAGATTATGCTAGATATATTCCATATGTCTGAATACCCTATATACAAATTTTCTAATCTGTAGATAAAAAATTTGTTGAATATTTTCAACCCTTATCCTCGAGTGGCGTCTGGGCCTTGATAAGTAGTAATGCGTATTTAGCAAAATATAAATATATATATATATAACAAATTTACTGAATTTCCATTACTAACGATTACTGTATTGTCCAATTGACTACTGCGCTTTTCAACCCTTATCCTCGAGTGGCCTCTGGGCCTTGAGAAGTAGTAATTACTAACGATTACTATATTGACCAATGGACTACTGCACTTTTTAACCCTTATCCTCGGGTGGCCTCTGGGCCTTATTGTCCAATTGACTACTGTGGACTTTTTAACTCTTATGCTCGAGTGGCCTCTGGGCCTTGATAAGTGGAAATGACCAAGTAACAAAAAATAGGTATATAACAAATTTACTGAATTTCCATTACTAACGATTACTATATTGTCCAATTGACTACTGTGCACTTTTCAATCCTTATCCTCGAGTGGCCTCTGGGCCTTGATAAATGGTAATGCGTATGTAACAAAATATACATATATATAACAAATTTACTGAATTTCCATTACTAACGATTACTATATTGTCCAATTGACTACTGCACTTTTAAACGCTTATCCTCGAGTGGCCTCTGGGCCTTGATAAGTGGTAATACCATCGAGTGGCCTCTGGGCCTTAATAAGTGGTTGTGCCTAAGTAACAAAAAATAGGTATATTACAAATATCCCGCATTTCCATTACAACCGACTACTACGGTGCACTTTTCAATCCTTATCCTCGAGTGGCCTGTGGGCTTTGATAAGTGGTAATGCGTATTTAACAAAATATTAATATATATATAACAAATTTACTGAATTTCCATTACTAACAATTACTATATTTTGTCCAATTGACTACTGCACTTTTCAACACTTATCCTCTAGTGGCCTCTGGGCCTTGATAAGTGGTAATGCCTATCTAAACAAAATATAAATATATATATAACAAATTTCCCGACTTTCCATTACTAACGATTACTATGTTGTCCAATTAACTACTGCCATTTTCAACCCTTATCCTCGGGTGGCCTCTGGGCCTTATTGTCCAATTGACTACTGTGCACATTTAACTCTTATCCTCGAGATGTATCTGGGCCTTGATAAGTGGAAATGCCTAAGTAACAAAAAAATAGATATATAACAAATTTCCCAAATTTGACTACTGTGCACTTTTCAACTCTTATCCTCGAGTGGCCTCTGGGCCTTGATAAGTGGTCATATATATTTTTTACAAAATAAAAAAAAAGGTTGGAGTCGCTGAATAACTCATCCTCCCGTTAAAGCGGTTCCATCCTCTTTCCCCAATTTGACTACTGTGCACTTTTCAACTCTCGTCCTCGAGTGGACTATGGGCCTTGATAAGTGGTAATACATATTTTATGAAAAATATATATATATATATATATATATATATATATATATAACAAAATAGGTTGGAGTTGCTGAATAACTCATCCTCCTGTTAAAGCGGTTCCATCCTCTTTCCCAAATTTGACTACTGTGGACTTTTTAACTCTCATCCTCGAGTGGCCTATGGGCCTTGATAAGTGGTAATACATATTTTTTTATAAATATATATATATATATACCAAAACAGGTGTGAGTCGCTGAATAATTCATCCTTCTATTAAAGCGATTAAATCCTCTTTCCCAAATTTGACTACTGTGCACTTTTAAACTCTCATCCTCGTGTGGCCTATGGGCCTTGATAAGTGGTAATATATAGTTTGTACAAAATATATATATATATATATATATATATATATATAACAAAATAGGTTGGAGTCGCTGAATCACTCATCCTCCCGTTAAAGCGGTTCCATCCTCTTTCCCGAATTTGACTAATGTGCACTTTTCAACTCTTATCCTCGAGTAGCCTATGGGCCTTGATAAGTGGTAATATATTTTTGTTATAAATATATATATATATATATATATATATATATAAAAAATAGGTTGGAGTCGCTGAATAACTCATCCTCCCGTTAAAGCGGTTCCATCCTCTTTCCCGAATTTTACTACTATGCACTTTTCAACTCTCATCCTCGAGTGGCCTATTGTCCTTGATAAGTGGTAATATATATTTTTTAATAAAAGTATATATATATATATATATAAAAAAATAGGTTGGAGTTGCTGAATAACTCATCCTCCCGTTAAAGCGGTTCCATCCTCTTTACCGTATTTTTTATACAGTGCACTATTCAACTCTCATCCTCGAGTGGCCTATTGTCCTTGATAAGTGGTAATATATATTTTTTAATAAATATAGATATAAATATATATATAAAAAAACAGGTTGGAGTCGCTGAATAACTCATCCTCCCGTGAAAGCGGTTCCATCCTCTTTCCCGAATTTGACTACTGTGCACTTTTCAACTCTAATCCTCGAGTGTCCTATGGGCCTTGATAAGTAGTAATATATATTTTTTACAAAAATATATACATACATATATATAACAAAATAGGTTGGAGTCACTGAATAATTCATCCTCCTCTTAAAGCGGTTCCATCATCTTTGCCGAATTTGACTACTGTGCACTTTTAAACTCTCATCCTCGTGTGGCCTATGGGCCTTGATAAGTGGTAATATATATTTAAAAATAAATATAGATATAAATATATATATACCAAAATAGGTTGGAGTCGCTGAATAACTCATCCTCCCGTTAAAGCGGTTCCATCCTCTTTCCCAGATTTGACTGCTGTGCACTTTTCAACTCTAATCCTCGAGTGTCCTATGGGCCTTGATAAGTAGTAATATATATTTTTTACAAAAATATATACATACATATATATAACAAAATAGGTTGGAGTCACTGAATAATTCATCCTCCTCTTAAAGCGGTTCCATCATCTTTGCCGAATTTGACTACTGTGCACTTTTAAACTCTCATCCTCGTGTGGCCTATGGGCCTTGATAAGTGGTAATATATATTTAAAAATAAATATAGATATAAATATATATATACCAAAATAGGTTGGAGTCGCTGAATAACTCATCCTCCCGTTAAAGCGGTTCCATCCTCTTTCCCAGATTTGACTGCTGTGCACTTTTCAACTCTAATCCTCGAGTGTCCTATGGGCCTTGATAAGTAGTAATATATATTTTTTACAAAAATATATACATACATATATGTAACAAAATAGGTTGGAGTCACTGAATAATTCATCCTCCTCTTAAAGCGGTTCCGTCATCTTTGCCGAATTTGACTACTGTGCACTTTTAAACTTTCATCCTCGAGTGGCCTATAGGCCTTGATAAGTGGTAATAGTTTGTACAATAGTTTGTACAATATATATATCTATATATATATATTACAAAATAGGTAAGAGAGAGAGAAGAGGGTGAGAGAGAGAGAAGAGAAAGAGGTGGAGAGAGAAGAGGGTGAGAGAGAGCAGAGAAGAGGGTGAGAGAGAGCAGAGAAAGAGGGTGAGAGAGAAAGAGGGTGAGAGAAGTGAAAGAGGTAGAGAGAGAAGAGGGTAAGAGAGAAAGAGGGTGAGAAAGAGAAGAGGGTGAGAGAGAGAGAGGTAGTGAGAGAGAGATAAGAGAAAGAGGTAGAGAGAGAGAGAAGAGGGTAAGACAGAGAGAGAGAGGGGTAGTGAGAGAGAGAGATAAGAGAAAGAGGTAGAGAGAGAGAGAGAAGAGGGTAAGAGAGAAAGAGGGTGAGAGAGAGAAGAGGGTGAGAGAGAGAGAGGTAGTGAGAGAGAGATAAGAGAAAGAGGTAGAGAGAGAGAGAAGAGGGTAAGACAGAGAGAGAGAGGGGTAGTGAGAGAGAGAGATAAGAGAAAGAGGTAGAGAGAGAGAGAGAAGAGGGTGAGGGAGAAAGAAGAGGGTGAGAGAGAGAGAGAAGAGGGTGAGGGAGAAAGAAGAGGGTGAGAGAGAGCAGAGGGAGAGAGAGAGAAGAGAAATAGGTAGAGAGAGAGAGATGAAGGTGAGAGAGAGCAGGGAAAGAGGGTGATAGAGAAGAGAAAGAGGTAGAGAGAGAGAGAGAGAAGGGTGAGAGAGAGCAGAAAAAGAGGGTGAGAGAGAGAGAAAGAGGGTCAGAGAGAGAGAGAAGAGAAGAGAAAAAGGTGTACACAGAGAGTGAGAGAGAGAAGAGGGTAAGAGAGAGAGAGAGAAGAGGTTGAGAGAGAGAGAGATAAGAGAAAGAGGTAGAGAGAGAGAAGCGGGTGAGAGAGAGAAGAGGGTGCGAGAGAGAAGAGAAAGAGGTAGAGAGAGAGAAGCGGGTGAGAGAGAGAGAAGAGGGTGCGAGAGAGAAGAGAAAAAGGTAGAGAGAGAGAAGAGGGTGAGAGAGAGAGAAAGAGGATGAGAGAGAGAAGAGAAAGAGAGAGAGAGAAGAGGGTGATAGAGAAAGAGAGTGAGAGAGAGAAGAGAAAGAGAGAGAGAGAGAGAAAGAGGGTGAGAGAAGAGGGTAAATGTGCATCTTTTTTTATAGTAGGTAATGCTTGGGAGACTGTGCACATTGCCTCCTCCCCCCTCCCCCCTATAAACGCGGTTCCATTCATAAGAAAACAAACTCGTATAAAAGTAATTTTCGTGTATTTAAGCGGCCTTATACTGATAGCCACCCCTCCCCCTTCCAGTTTAACAGAGTTAGGAGGTAAAAACAAAATGGCTAAAGCCTTGTTTACATGGTAAACTATAGCAAAGAGCATAGTCATCTTTCTTCGCCGGTAAAAAACTTCAAGCAAAAATAAAAACATTTTCCCTACGTCAATTTTTATGTAATTTTGGGATTCTTCTTTTTGAAGTGCGATAAATCCGTTGGTAATAACGGTTCGACTCTTAAACTAATATTTAACTGTGTTATAGTATCAATGATACTCCTCGCAGGCAGCTTTAATGTACGTCAGAGGCTCAGCGTAGCCGACATTTTACTGAGCTGACGTCACGTCACGTGACAGCTAATGAATAATGTTAAAATGACAGGTTTTTTGGGGGGCCCCCCTGGGAGAAAAATGATCAGTTAACCCCCTTCTAGTTGTCCGTTTGACGTGAAATTTCGATATTTGTCATCCGGGTGATCAAGGTGCAATATGCTACCTAATTTGTCAACTTTGGTTGTGTCTGTCAAAAGTTTTAGCGTTACAAACAAACATACATACATACATACATACACACCGATTTTTGCCTTTTATATATATAGAAGACTAGCAGGGCTACCCGGCGTTGCTCGGGACCGTATAAACAATGAAAAAACAAAAGCAGATATTGAACATATGTTTGATTCTTAGGGGAGAGGAATCTTTCATCTCTATGTATTATTTGTTTTATCTACCCTAGGACTGATATTGTTCATGTTTTATCCCTAGCATAGGTAATTTACAGCATGTATATGAAATTGTTTTACCTTAGGGAGAAGAGAACAGGTAATATACAACATAATGTGTCTATATTACATCCCTGGCAACGCCTAGAAACCAGCTAGAACATGTATTTCAGTCAATCTTTATTATATCCTGGGCTATGCCGGGAAACCAGCTAATCTCTTTTTAGTGACTTGACCACCAAAATACCTCCCTAAGTGTGTCCTTTCTTTTGAACTTATTAGATATAGGTATCTAGAAATGTGTGTGAAATTTTGTTGAATGCATTGTTCACTATGATTTTCTTATTGTTCTACACAATATCAACTGTAGCGAAATAACACAGTAAACTTAGTGTAGTGTTAGAATAAAGAGCAAAGGAAAAAATTAGAATCATATTTTGTAATTGCAAATCTAAATTTGCTAGCATGTACCAGTATTTGCCAGGTTGTGGAAATTTGGAACTTATAACATATGTAGTGGCCTTTTCCTAGATACCTATTGCTAAAAATTATACTTTCATTTTGTTAGAAAAATCTCTCTTCAGATGCCCTGCATCATTCAAAATAAAAACAAATATTTTTATAATTGTTTCAGTATATTGCTACACAATGTGAAAGTTTTTAACGTTTGTAAAAAAAATCATGAATGTGCTTATATTGCAAAAAAGAAAATATCAGTGCACAGTATTGAAAGTGTTTGAGATTCAAAAGTCTGTAACATTTCTACTAACTTCATAAGATGTCATGTGAGAAACTGAATTGAATATCAAGACATTATCTGAAGCGTTTTTATTTTGGTGTAACATATGTGTTTACAGTGAACCTTAACTTTTAATAAACAGATTGGTATGCAATGACATAGGCTAAGAATCTTTAAAATATATATAAATTGGAAAAATGTGTGAACAAATGAAAAAAAATGATCCGCTCCACTTGATGACATCAAGCACAGTAATATTTTAGTGAAGAAAATATGAAATTGATGTTCAGTGATTAGTTTGGATGAATGAGAAAATGTAATTGTTTGATGCATAAAAATAACTCAGTTGCTGTATTTGATATTAAGCAGCAAAATATAGTGATTTGAATATTTGGGAAAACATCAAACCAGATTATGTAAAAAGAAAAAAAAAAGATGAAATTAGAAAATATATATTTTATGTTTATGAGTTCTGCCAATCAAAATTTTGTGGCAGAAATTGGGTGATTACCATGCAATTTTATTTTGGTAAAATTCTTAAATTATTAGAATGTTTATTATAATTTCTAATTAGTGACTTGTTATAATCAAAATCCGCCCTAAAGAGTGTCCTTTCTTTTATTAGGTATCAGAGTAGGTATCAAGATTTCTACTTCTATACAAATGTGATATTTCAGATCTGTACATAAAAAATTTGTTGAATATATAGGTTGAGAATTGTTCTGTGTCGCTCTCTCTCACACACACACGCATTCTCACTTTTATAGATATAATAGATAGATTACTCTAGATATATTTCCATATGTCTGAATACCCTATATACAAATTTTCAAATCTGTAGATAAAAAAATTTGTTGAGTATATAGGTTGAAAATTGTTCTCTCTCTCTCTCTCACACACACATTCTCAATTTTAGAGATATAATAGATAGATTATGCTAGATATATTTCCATATGTCTGAATACCCTATATACAAATTTTCTAATCTGTAGATCAAATATTTGTTGAATATATAGGTTGAAAATTGTTCTTACTCTCTCTCTCTCTCTCTGGCTACCTCACACACACATTCTAACTTTTATAGATATAATAGATAGATTATGCTAGATATATTTCCATATGTGTGAATACCCTATATACAAATTTTCTAATTTGTAGATAAAAAATTTGTAGAGTGCATAGGTTGAGAATTGTTCTCTCTATCTCTCACACACACATTCTAACTTTTAAAGATATAATAGATTATGCTAGATATATTTCGATATTTCTGAATACCCTATATATAAAAATTTGTTGAATGTATAGGTTGAGAACTGTTCTCTCTCTCTCTCTCTCTCTCTCTCTCTCTCGCTCACACACACACACATTCTCACTTTTATAGATATAATAGAAAGATTATCCTAGATATATTTCTATTTGTATGAATACTCTATATACAAATTTTAAAATCTGTAGATAAAGAATTTGTTGAGTATATGGGTTGAGAATTGTTCTCTCTCTCTCTCTCTCTCTCACACACACACACACACACATTCTCACTTTTATAGATATAATAGATTATGCTAGATATATTTCCATATGTCTGAATACCCTATATACAAATTTTCAAATCTGTAGATAAAAAATTTGTTGAGTATATAGGTTGAGAATTGTTCTCTCTCTCTCTATCACACACATTCTCACTTTTATAGATATAATAGACAGATTATGCCAGATATATTGAAATATGTCTGAATGCCCAATATACAAATTTTGAAATCTGTAGATAAAAAATTTGTTGTATACATAGGTTGACAATTGTCCTCTCTCTCACACACACACACATTCTCACTTTTATACATATAATAGATAGATTATGCTAGATATATTTCTATATGTCTGAACACCCTATATACAAATGTTCAAATCTGTGGATAAAAAATTTGTTGAATGTATAGGTTGAGAATTTTTATCTCTCTCTTTTTCTCTCTCTCTCTCTCGCTATCTCACACACACGCATTCTCACTTTTATAGATAAAATAGATAGATTATGCTAGATATATTTCCATATGTCTGAATACCCTATATACAAAGTTTCAAATCTGTAGATAAAAAATTTGTTGAATATATAGGTTTAGAATTGTTCTCTCTCTCTCTCTCACACACACATTCTAACTTTTGTAGTTATAATAGATAGATTATGCTAGATATATTTCCATATGTCTGAATACCCTATATACAAATTTTCTAAACTGTAGGTAAAAAATTTGTTGAGTATGTAGGTTAAGAATTGTTCTCTCTCTCTCTCACACACACACACACACACACAAGTTCTCACTTTTATAGATATAATAGATAGATTATGCTAGATATATTTCTATATGTCTGCCTACCCTATATACAAATTTCCAAATCTGTGCCCAAAAATGTGTGGAATATATAGGTTGAGAATTGTTCTCTCTCTCTCTCTCTCACACATATTCTCACTTTTATAGGTTATATAGGTTGAGAATTTTTTGCTCTTTCCATCACTCACATTCACACTTTTATAGATATAATACATAGATTATGCCAGATATATTTACATATGTCTGAATACCCAATATACACATTTTCAAATCTGTAGATAAAAAATTAGTTGAATATATAGGTTGAGAATTGTTCTCTCTCTCTCTCTTTCTCTCTCTCTCACACACACATTCTCACTTTTATAGATATAATAGATAGATTATGCTAGATATATTTCCATACGTCTGAATACCCTATATCCAAATTTTCTAATATGTAGATAAAAAATTTGTTGAATATATAGGGTGAGAATTTTCCTTCCTCTCTTTCTCTCTCTCTCTTTCTCACACACACACAAGCTGAAAATTGTTCTCTCTCTCTCTCTGACTCTCTCTCTCTCTCTCTCACACACACACACATGGTCATTTTATAGATATAATAGATAGGTTATGCTAGATATATTTCTATATGTCTGAATACCCTATATACAAATTTTTAAATCTGTAGATAAAAAATTTGTTGAGTATATAGGTTGAGAATTGTTCTTTCTCTCTCTCTCACACACACATTCTCACTTTTATAGATATAATAGATTATGCTAGATATATTTCCAAATGTCTGAATACCCTATATACAAATTTTCAAATCTGTAAAGATAGAATTTGTTGAATATATAGGTTGAGAATTGTTCTCTCTCTCTCTCTTTCACACACATTCTCACTTTTATAGATATAATAGATAGATTATGCTAGATATATTTCCTTATGTCTGAATACCCTATATACAAATTATCAAATCTGTAGATCAAATATTTGTTGAATATATAGGTTGAGAATTGTTCTCTCTCTCTCTCTCTCTCTCACTCACTCACTCACTCACTCACACACACACACACACACATTCTACCTTTTATAGATATAATAGATTATGCTAGATATATTTCCATATGTCTGAATACCCTGTATACAAATTTTCAGATCTGTACATAAAAATTAGTTGAATATATAGGTTGAGAATTGTTCTCTCTCTCTCTCTTCTCTCTCTCTCTCTTTCACACACATTCTCACTTTTCTAGATATAATAGATAGATTATGCTAGATATATTTCCATATGTCTGAATACCCTATATACAAATTTTCTAATCGGTAGATAAAAAATTTGTTGAATATATAGGGTGAGAATTGTACTTACTCTCTCTCTCTCTCTCTCTCTCTCTCTCACGCACACATTCTCACTTTTATGGATATAATAGATAGATTATGCTGGATATATTTCCATATGTCTGAATACCCTATATACAAATGGTCAAATCTGTAGATAACAAATTTATTGAATAGATAGGTTGAGAATTGTTCCCTCTCTCTCTCTCGCAACCTTACACACACAACCACACGCAAACATTCTGACTTTTTTAGATATAATAGATCGATTATGCTAGATATATTTCCATATGTCTGAATACCCAATATACAAATTTTCAAATCTGTAGGTAAAAAATTTGTTGAATATATAGGTTGAGAATTGTTCTCTCTCTCTCACACACTCACATTCTCACTTTTATAGATATAATGTATAGATTATGCTAGATATATTTCTATATGTCTGAATACCCTATATACAAAGTTTAAAATCCGTAGATAAAAATACGTTGAGTATATAGGTTGAGAATTGTTCTCTCTCTCTCTTACGCACACACACACACACACACACATTTTCACTTTTATAGATATAATAGATAGATTATGCTAGATATATTTCCATATGTCTGAATACCCTATATACAAATTTTCAAATCTGTAGATAAAAAATGTATTGAATATATAGGTTGAGAATTGTTGTCTCTCTCTCTCTCTCTCTCTCTCTCTCTCTGGCTACCTCACACACACACACATTTTCACTTTTATAGATATAATAGATAGATTATGCTAGATATATTTCCATATGTCTGAATACCCTATATACAAACTTTCAAATCTGTAGATAAAAAATTTGTTGAGTATATAGGTTGAGAATTGTTCTCTCTCTCTCACACGAAACTGTGCGCTCGGCTTCTTCCCCCCCTTCCCACCCCAAATGCTTGGGAAACTGTGCACTGTTTTTGTTGGTTTTCAAGCTGCCTCTTCCCCCCCCACACACACACACAGTTTAACAGTAGTAGGAGGTCAAGAGAAAGAGGGTGAGAGAGAGAGAAGAGTAAGTTGGTGAGAGAGAGAGAAAAGAGAAAGAGGGTGTTGATTTTATATTTTTATTATCGTCTAATATTTTGAAAGCTGAATTTCTAATAAAATGTGCATCTATAGGAGATAATGCCTGGGAATGTGTTCCCCCCCCCCCACAGTTTAACAGTGGTGTGACGTCAAGAGAAAGAGGGTGAGAGAGAGGGAAGAGTAAGTGGGTGAGAGAGAGAAAAAAAAGGAAGACGGTGTTGGTTTTGTGAAAAAAGTTGTTATTTACAATTGTTCGCATTCTTGGCCTTTTGGTCAAGATCAAAGTGTAGTATCTGTTCTTCAGATGCTGCACTTCTATTTCTTGTTCTCTTTCGGTGGAGGAGAAATCCTCCACGACTGAGACAATTTTTATTTTTGTACCTTTTCTCCACGTTAAAAAACGACCCTGGTGTCTAACTCTGTCCCGTGGGGAGGCATAGTAAATAGGTACAATTGTTCGCCATTAGTGGATGTTGACGTCACGTCACGTGACATGACTAAGCGTTTTTTTTTTTTTAGTATGAATAACATTTTTTGTTATAATTATAATGTCTACACTTAATTTTATAGAAAATGATGTATATATAATAGAAAAAAAAATTACTGGTTTTGTTGGATTCAAGTGGATCCCCCCCCTCCAGTTTAAGAGATAGCAGGTCACGTGGTAATATACAAAATGGCTAGCGTAAATATAAAGATCGGTTTTTTTATCGACGAATATTTTGAAAGCTGAATTTTTTTTTATTCCTGTACATTTTTTCCTGATATTTTTCGTTAAAACTCTTGTATAAATACTATTTTTAACCAGTTAAATACGTTGGAGACATTGTCATGGAGTTTAATAATCTCTAGAACAAAGCAGAAGAGAAATTACAAAAGTATCGGTAAAACAAAGTGTTTGTTTACATTTGTTCGCCATTACTGGATGTTGACGTCACGTCACGTGACATGACTAAGCGTTTTTGGATTATGTAATATTAACATTAAAATGACAGGTTTTTTGGGGGGCCCCCCTAGGAGAGAAATGATCAGTTCACCCCCTTTTAATGGTCCGTTTGGTGTGGAATTTCGATATTTGTCATGCGGGTGATCAAGGTTCAATATGATACATAATTTGTCAACTTTGGTTGTGTCTGTCAAAAGTTTGAGCTGACGTCACGTCACGTGACACGTATTGAATAACGTTAAAATGACAGGTTTTTTTGGGGGCCCCCCTAGGAGAAAAACGATCAGTTGACCCCTTTCTACTGGTCCGTTTGACGTGAAATTTCGATATTTGTCATCCGGGTGATCAAGGTGCAATATGATACCAAATTTGTCAACTCTGGTTCCGTCTTTCAAAAGTTTTAGCGTTACAAACAAACATACATACATACATACATACATACATACATACACACCGATATTTGCCTTTTATATATATAGACTAGCAGGGCTACCCGGCGTTGCTCGGGACCGTATAAACAATGAAAAAACAAAAGCAGATATTGAACATATGTTTTATTCTTAGGGGAGAGGAATCTTTCATCTCTATGTATTATTTGTTTTATCTACCCCCGGACTGGTATTGTTCATGTTTTATCCCTAGCATAGGTAATTTACAGCATGTATATGAAATTGTTTTACCTTAGGGAGAAGAGAACAGGTAATATACAACATAATGTGTCTATATTACATCCCTGGCAACGCCTAGAAACCAGCTAGAACATGTATTTCAGTCAATGTTTATTACATCCTGGGCTCTGCCGGGAAACCAGCTAATCTCTATTTAGTGACTTGACCACCAAAATACCTCCCTAAGTGTGTCCTTTCTTTTGAACTTATTAGATATAGGTATCTAGAAATGTGTGTGAAATTTTGTTGAATGCATTGTTCACTATGATTTTCTTATTGTTCTACACAATATCAACTGCAGCGAAATAAAACAGTAAACTTAGTGTAGTGTTAGAATAAAGAGCAAAGGAAAAAATTAGAATCATATTCTGTAATTGCAAATCTAAATTTGCTAGCGTGTACCAGTATTTGCCAGGTTGTGGAAATTTGGAATTTATAACGTATGTAGTGGCCTTTTCCTAGATACCTATTGCTAAAAATTATACTTTCATTTTGTTAGAAAAATCTCTCTTCGGATGCCCTGCATCATCCAAAATAAAAACAAATATTTTTATAATTGTTTCAGTACATTGCTACACATTGTGAAATTTGTTGACGTTTGTAAAAAAAAATCATGAATGTGCTTATATTCCAAAAAAGAAAATATCAGTGCACAGTATTGAAAGTGTTCGAGATTCAAAAGTCTGTAACATTTCTACTAACTTCATAAGATGTCATGTGAGAAACTGAATTGAATATCAAGACATTATCTGAAGCGTTTTTATTTTGGTATAACGTATGTGTTTACAGTGAACCGTAACTTTTAATAAACAGCTTGGTATGCAATGACATAGGCTAAGAATCTTAGACAAAATATATATAAATTGGAAAAATGTGTGAACAAATGAAAAAAAAAAATGATCCGCTCCACTTGATGACATCAAGCACAGTAATATTTTAGTGAAGAAAATATGAAATTGATGTTCAGTGATTAGTTTGGATGAATGAGAAAATGTAATTGTTTGATGCATAAAAAATAACTCATTTGCTGTATTTGATATTAAGCAGCAAAATATAGTGATTTGAATATTAAGGAAAACATCAAATCAGATTATGTAAAAAAAAAAGATGAAATTAGAAAATATATATTTTCTGTTTATGAGTTTTGCCAATCAAAATTTTGTGGCAGAAATTGGGTGATTACCATGCAATTTTATTTTGATAAAATTCTTAAATTATTTCAATGTTTATTATAATTTCTTAGTAGTGACTTGTTATCATCAAAATCCGCCCCAAAGAGTGTCCTTTCTTTTATTAGGTATCAGAATAGGTATCCAGATTTCTACTTCTATACAAATGTGATATTTCGGATCTGTAGATAAACAATTTGTTGCATATATAAGCTGAGAATTGTTCTCTCTCATTCTCTCTCTCACACACCCACACATTCTCACTTTTATAGATATAATAGATAAATTATGCTAGATATATTTCCATATGTCTGAATAATCTATATACAAATTTTCAAATCTGTAGATAAAAAATTTGTTGAGTATATAGGTTGAGAATTGTTCTCTCTCTCTCTCTCCTCTCACACATGCTCACTTTTATAGATATAATAGATTATGCTAGATATATTTCCATATGTCTGAATACACTATATAAAAATTTTCTAATCTGTAGATAAAAATTTGTTGAATATAAAGGGTGAGAATTGTTCTTACTCTCTCTCTCTCTCACACACAGACATATTCTCACTTTTATAGACATAATAGATAGATTATGCTAGATATATTTCCATATGTCTGAATACCTTATATACCAATTTTCAAATCTGTAGATAAAAAATTTGTTGAATATATAGGTTGAGAATTGTTCTCTCGCTCTGTCTCTCTCTCTCTTGCTACCTCACACACACACACACGCAAACATTCTCACTTTTATAGATATAATAGATAGATTATGCTAGATATATTTCCATATGTCTGAATACCCTATATACAAATTATCTAATCTGTAGATAAAAAATTTGTTGAGTATATAGGTTGAGAATTGCTCTCTCTCTCACAGACACACACATTTTCACTTTTGTAGATATAATAGATAGATTATGCTAGATATATTTCCATATGTATGAATACCCTTTATAACAAATTTAAAATCTGTAGATAAAAAATTTGTTGAATATATAGGTTAAGAATTGTTCTCTCTCTCTCTCTCTCTACCTCACACACACCCACACACACAAACATTCTGACTTTTATAGATATAATAGATAGATTATGCTAGATATATTCCATATGTCTGGATACCCTATATACAAATTTTCTAATCTGTAGATAAAAAATTTGTTGAATATTTTCAACCCTTATCCTCGAGTGGCGTCTGGGCCTTGATAAGTAGTAATGCGTATTTAGCAAAATATAAATATATATATATATAACAAATTTACTGAATTTCCATTACTAACGATTACTGTATTGTCCAATTGACTACTGCGCTTTTCAACCCTTATCCTCGAGTGGCCTCTGGGCCTTGAGAAGTAGTAATTACTAACGATTACTATATTGATCAATTGACTACTGCACTTTTTAACCCTTATCCTCGGGTGGCCTCTGGGCCTTATTGTCCAATTGACTACTGTGGACTTTTTAACTCTTATGCTCGAGTGGCCTCTGGGCCTTGATAAGTGGAAATGACTAAGTAACAAAAAATAGGTATATAACAAATTTACTGAATTTCCATTACTAACGATTACTATATTGTCCAATTGACTACTGTGCACTTTTCAATCCTTATCCTCGAGTGGCCTCTGGGCCTTGATAAATGGTAATGCGTATGTAACAAAATATACATATATATAACAAATTTACTGAATTTCCATTACTAACGATTACTATATTGTCCAATTGACTACTGCACTTTTAAACGCTTATCCTCGAGTGGCCTCTGGGCCTTGATAAGTGGTAATACCATCGAGTGGCCTCTGGGCCTTAATAAGTGGTTGTGCCTAAGTAACAAAAAATAGGTATATTACAAATATCCCGCATTTCCATTACAACCGACTACTACGGTGCACTTTTCAATCCTTATCCTCGAGTGGCCTGTGGGCTTTGATAAGTGGTAATGCGTATTTAACTAAATATTAATATATATATAACAAATTTACTGAATTTCCATTACTAACAATTACTATATTTTGTCCAATTGACTACTGCACTTTTCAACACTTATCCTCTAGTGGCCTCTACGCCTTGATAAGTGGTAATGCCTATATAAACAAAATATAAATATATATATAACAAATTTCCCGACTTTCCATTACTAAGTATTACTATGTTGTCCAATTAACTACTGCCATTTTCAACCCTTATCCTCGGGTGGCCTCTGGGCCTTATTGTCCAATTGACTACTGTGCACATTTAACTCTTATCCTCGAGATGTATCTGGGCCTTGATAAGTGGAAATGCCTAAGTAACAAAAAAATAGATATATAACAAATTTCCCGAATTTGACTACTGTGCACTTTTCAACTCTTATCCTCGAGTGGCCTCTGGGCCTTGATAAGTGGTCATATATATTTTTTACAAAATAACAAAATAGGTTGGAGTCGCTGAATAACTCATCCTCCCGTTAAAGCGGTTCCATCCTCTTTCCCCAATTTGACTACTGTGCACTTTTCAACTCTCGTCCTCGAGTGGACTATGGGCCTTGATAAGTGGTAATACATATTTTATGAAAAATATATCTATATATATATATATATATATATATATATATATATATATATATAACAAAATAGGTTGGAGTTGCTGAATAACTCATCCTCCTGTTAAAGCGGTTCCATCCTCTTTCCCAAATTTGACTACTGTGGACTTTTTAACTCTCATCCTCGAGTGGCCTATGGGCCTTGATAAGTGGTAATACATATTTTTTTATAAATATATATATATATATATACCAAAACAGGTGTGAGTCGCTGAATAATTCATCCTCCTATTAAAGCGATTAAATCCTCTTTCCCAAATTTGACTACTGTGCACTTTTAAACTCTCATCCTCGTGTGGCCTCTGGGCCTTGATAAGTGGTAATATATAGTTTGTACAAAAAAAATATATATATATATATATATATATATATATAACAAAATAGGTTGGAGTGGCTGAATAACTCATCCTCCCGTTAAAGAGGTTCCATCCTCTTTCCCGAATTTGACTACTGTCCACTTTTCAACTCTCATCCTCGAGTAGCCTATGGGCCTTGATAAGTGGTAATATATATTTTTTAGTAAATATAGATATAAATATATATATAACAAAATAGGTTGGAGTCGCTGAATAACTCATCCTCCCGTTAAAACTGTTCCATCCTCTTTCCCGAATTTGATTACTGTGCACTTTTCAACTCTTATCCTCGAGTGGCCTCTGGGCCTTGATAAGTGGTAATATATTTTTGTTATAAATATAGATATATATATATATATATAAAAAATAGGTTGGAGTCGCTGAATAACTCATCCTCCCGTTAAAGCGGTTCCATCCTCTTTCCCGAATTTTACTACTATGCACTTTTCAACTCTCATCCTCGAGTGGCCTATTGTCCTTGATAAGTGGTAATATATATTTTTTAATAAATATAGATATAAATATATATATAAAAAAATAGGTTGGAGTCGCTGAATAACTCATCCTCCCGTGAAAGCGGTTCCATCCTCTTTCCCGAATTTGACTACTGTGCACTTTTCAACTCTAATCCTCGAGTGTCCTATGGGCCTTGATAAGTAGTAATATATATTTTTTACAAAATATATACATACATATATATAACAAAATAGGTTGGAGTCACTGAATAATTCATCCTCCTCTTAAAGCGGTTCCATCATCTTTGCCGAATTTGACTACTGTGCACTTTTAAACTCTCATCCTCGTGTGGCCTATGGGCCTTGATAAGTGGTAATATATATTTAAAAATAAATATAGATATAAATATATATATACCAAAATAGGTTGGAGTCGCTGAATATCTCATCCTCCCGTTAAAGCGGTTCCATCCTCTTTCCCAGATTTGACTACTGTGCACTTTTCAACTCTAATCCTCGAGTGTCCTATGGGCCTTGATAAGTAGTAATATATATTTTTTACAAAATATATACATACATATATGTAACAAAATAGGTTGGAGTCACTGAATAATTCATCCTCCTCTTAAAGCGGTTCCATCATCTTTCCCAGTTTGACTGCTGTGCACTTTTCAACTCTAATCCTCGAGTGTCCTATGGGCCTTGATAAGTAGTAATATATATTTTTTACAAAATATATACATACATATATGTAACAAAATAGGTTGGAGTCACTGAATAATTCATCCTCCTCTTAAAGCGGTTCCATCATCTTTGCCGAATTTGACTACTGTGCACTTTTAAACTCTCATCCTCGAGTGGCCTATAGGCCTTGATAAGTGGTAATATATAGTTTGTACAATATATATATATATATATATATTACAAAATAGGTTGGTGTCGCTGAATAACTCATGCTCCCGTTAAAGTTGTTCCATCCTCTTTCCCAAATTTGACTACTGTGACCTTTTGAACTGTCATCCTCGAGTTGCCTATTGGCCTTGATAAGTGCTAATATAGAGAGAAGAGAAACGGGGTGAGAGAGAGAGAAGATAAAGAGGGCGAGAGAGAGACAGAAGAGAATGAGGGGAGAGAGAGAGAAGAGAAAGACGGTGTGAGAGAGAGAAGAGAAAGGGGGTGAGAGAGAGAGAAGAGAAAGAGGTAGACAGGGAGAGAGAAGAGGGTAAGAGTGAGTTGAGAATGAGGGTGAAAGAGAGAGAGAGAAGAGAAAGAGGGTGAGAGAGAGAGAAAAGAAAGACGGCGAGAGAGAGAGAAAAGAGAAGAGAAGAGAAAGAGGGTAAGAGAGAGAGAAGAGGGTGAGAGAGAGAAGAGAAAGAGGTAGAGAGAGAAGAGGGTGAGAGAGAGCAGAGAAGAGGGTGAGAGAGAGCAGAGAAAGAGGGTGTGAGAGAAAGAGGGTGAGAGAAGTGAAAGAGGTAGAGAGAGAAGAGGGTAAGAGAGAAAGAGGGTGAGAGAGAGAAGAGGGTGAGAGAGAGAGAGGTAGTGAGAGAGAGAGATAAGAGAAAGAGGTAGAGAGAGAGAGAAGAGGGTAAGACAGAGAGAGAGAGAGGGGTAGTGAGAGAGAGAGATAAGAGAAAGAGGTAGAGAGAGAGAGAGAGAGAGAGAAGAGGGTGAGGGAGAAAGAAGAGGGTGAGAGAGAGCAGAGGGAGAGAGAGAGAGAAGAGAAATAGGTAGAGAGAGAGAGATGAAGGTGAGAGAGAGCAGGGAAAGAGGGTGATAGAGAAGAGAAAGAGGTAGAGAGAGAGAGAGAGAGAAGGGTGAGAGAGAGCAGAAAAAGAGGGTGAGAGAGAGAGAAAGAGGGTCAGAGAGAGAGAGAAGAGAAAAAGGTGTACACAGAGAGTGAGAGAGAGAAGAGGGTAAGAGAGAGAGAGAGAAGAGGTTGAGAGAGAGAGAGAGATAAGAGAAAGAGGTAGAGAGAGAGAAGCGGGTGAGAGAGAGAGAAGAGGGTGCGAGAGAGAAGAGAAAGAGGTAGAGAGAGAGAAGCGGGTGAGAGAGAGAGAAGAGGGTGCGAGAGAGAAGAGAAAAAGGTAGAGAGAGAGAAGAGGGTGAGAGAGAGAGAAAGAGGATGAGAGAGAGAAGAGAAAGAGAGAGAGAGAAGAGGGTGATAGAGAAAGAGAGTGAGAGAGAGAAGAGAAAGAGAGAGAGAGAGAAAGAGGGTGAGAGAAGAGGGTAAATGTGCATCTTTTTTTATAGTAGGTAATGCTTGGGAGACTGTGCACATTGCCTCCTCCCCCCTCCCCCCTACAAAAGCGGTTCCATTCATAAGAAAACAAACTCGTATAAAAGTAATTTTCGTGTATTTAAGCGGCCTCATACTGATAGCCACCCCCCCCTTCCAGAGAGAGAGAAATATGGTGATAGAGAGAGTTAGGAAAGGTGTAGAGATAGAAGAGAGTGAGAGAGAGAGAGAAAGACGGCGAGAGAGAGAGAGAAAGACGGCGAGAGAGAGAGAGAAAGACGGCGAGAGAGAGAGAGAGAGAAAGAGAGAGAAGGGAAAGAGGGTGAGAGAGAGAGTAGATAAAGAGGGTGAGAGAGAGAAAGAGAAGAGAAAAAGGTCTAGAGAGAGAGAGAGAGAGAGAAGAGAGTGAGAGAGAGAGAGAGAGAGAGAAATATGGTGAGTCGAGTTGATCCTCTCTCTCTCTCACTCTCTTCTCTCTCTCTCTCTCTCTCTAGACTTTTTTCTCTTCTCTTTCTCTCTCTCTCACCCTCTTTATCTACTCTCTCTCTCACACTCTTTCCCTTCTCTCTCTCTCTCTCTCTCTCGCCGTCTTTAGAGAGAAGAGAAACAGGGCGAGAGAGAGAGAAGATAAGAGAAGGGAAAGAGGGTGAGAGAGAGAGTAGATAAAGAGGGTGAGAGTGAGAAAGAGAAGAGAAAGAGGTCTAGAGAGAGAGAGAGAGAGAAGAGAGTGAGAGAGAGAGAAATATGGTGATAGAGAGTTAGGAAAGGTGTAGAGATAGAAGAGAGTGAGAGAGAGAGAGAAAGACGGCGAGAGAGAGAGAGAAAGACGGCGAGAGAGAGAGAGAGAGAGAGAGAGAGAGAAAGACGGCGAAAGAGAGAGAGAGAGAGAGAAAGACGGCGAGAGAGAGAGAGAGAGAAAGTGGAAAATGTGCAAGCGACCTAATTTTCGTTTACATAAGCGGCCTGATACTGATACCCCCCCTCCCCCTTCAAGTTAACAGAGTTAGAATGTATAAACAAAATGGCTAATCTTTGTTTACATGTAAATTACAAAGAGCAAAGTCATCTTCGCCGGCAAAAAACTTCGAGCAAAAATAAAAACATTTTCCCTACGTCAATTTTCGTGTAATTTTGTTTTTTTTTTTATTTTTGGAGTGCGATAATTACGTTGGTAATAACGGTTCGAGTCGAAAACTAATATTTAACTGTGTTATAGTATCAATTTCTCCTCCGAAGGCAGTTTTAACGTACCTCAGCTGCAGCCGACATTTTACTGAGCTGACGTCACGTCACGTGACACTTAATGAATAACGTTATAATGACAGGATTTTTGGGGCCCCCCCTGGGAGAAAAATGATAAGTTCACCCCCTTGTAATTGTCCGTTTGACGTGAAATTTTGATATTTGTCATGCGGGTGATCAAGGTTCAATATGATACATAATTTGTCAACTTTGGTTGTGTCTGTCAAAAGTTTGAGCTGACGTCACGTCACGTGACACGTATTGAATAACGTTAAAATGACAGGTTTTTTGGGGGGCCCCCCTAGGAGAAAAACGATCAGTTGACCCCTTTCTACTGGTCCGTTTGACGTGAAATTTCGATATTTGTCATCCGGGTGATCAAGGTGCAATATGATACCAAATTTGTCAACTCTGGTTCCGTCTTTCAAAAGTTTTAGCGTTACAAACAAACATACATACATACATACATACACACCGATTTTTGCCTTTTATATATATAGATGAAGAAGATAAAGAGAGCGAGAGAGTAAGAGAGAGGAGATTTATTATATTTCTAATACTAATATTTACTATGCCCATATTTACTACAAGCGAAACCCGATAAGCCCATGATTACATAAGAATCAATGAATGTTTCTGACTTTGTCATCGAAAATGTGGAAATTGTCAATATGGCAATCAATCCGATGGGTTGCCCTTCCACGTTGGCAGACCACAGCGATGCACCTGGAGGAACATAAACACATGTCTCCTCGCAGTAACTTAGCCCACGGTAAAATCTCGTGTACGTCACATTGTAGAGAACGTATTGATTTTTCTTCTTAAATTTTTATATAAAAATGCTTGATAAAAAGTTTTAAAGACACGATCGTGATATCGTTCAATTGTGCTCTAAACAGATACATTTATATCTAAGCCACTCTAGTTTTATGAAAAAAAGGCTTACTTTTCATTGTATACGCTTGAACTATTAGCATGTGAAGCACTTAAGCTTCTCGAAATAACTTGTTATGTATTTCTTTAATCGTTTTATTTGAATAATCGATGCGCAATGATGACTGGTTTCCTTCCGATATAAGAGCTATTTGCGAACATACCTAGAGACATGAAACGAAAGTGTCTGGATTTTTTTAATATAAATTGCCCAACCTTATCTACTGAATCAGTGCTAAATACATAGCTTGAGCTAGATAGTAAGTTATGAAAATATATATGGCAATTAAGCTACAGAGAATATTCCGCGTCGCATTCTCGTGACGATTTTACAAGAATGAAAAGCGAAATTGCCATATATATTTTCGTAACTTACTCTCTCTCTCTCTCTCTCTCTCTATATATATATATATATATATATATATATATATATATATATATATATATATATATATATATATAAATGTAATTCTTGGTTCGTTCAAAGTCCATAAAACCATATTTCTACATTACTAATTGAATTGAAATTTTCAGAAAATTTATGTGTAAAGTCAAGGAATGTTTGCATGTTATTAAAATAAATTAAGATCGTTAAGATCGCAAATTATATTAAATAAAATTAAAATATTTTTCGTAACTACGAGACGCTCCGCCATATTTCATTTCCGGTAGAAATGAGCCTTTCACGTGCACCACAGGTTGACGACTTTCGAATTACAACATTTAACTATCTAATTAATAGATGGGTAAAAAAAAATGTCAAATTATATATATATATATATATATATATATATATATATATATATATTTGTACTTTAACCTTACAATTGAATAAAAAAAACATATCATAAAACTTTAATTAAACTTGGAAATACGATTTGAAAAATAGCGCGGATCGGTAGCCATTTGTTTATCTTAATTTTTTTTATTTTTAAAAGCCTACCTAAAATAAATTTGTCTAATTCTTAATTTCTTATGTTATTGAAAAAAAAGAAGGTAAATATGTAGAATTACTCCACCCTCGAAAATTTCTTTTAAAATTACCACTTTTATAGGCCGCTGAAAATGAAAATAACGTTTATAATTAAGGCAAACGAGTAGATTCTAAGATATGAAGAAATGTTAGTTTAAAAAAGTGGAGGATCACTTTTCCATAATAATTTAACGTAAAATGATAACCCACTTTGTGGCCACGATTTTTTTGGGGGGGGGCGATTTACTTTCTACCCTTGGAAAATCCTTTTAAATTACCTGTTTAAATTGCAAAATGCAAAAGAAATAAAACAAAAAAACTTTTTAGCCAAGAAACACACAGAATTTTTTTTTTAAATAGTACCCATTTTTTTCTATCGAATTAATTTGCTGTTTTTATTGAAAACTATTTTCTCCCGGATTTTTGATAAAATTTTCCATAAAGGGCCATGCGTCTGACGTTCGTATATAACAAAAAAAAAAAAAAATTAGATTTCGGTGTGCTAAAAACGAATCTGCAAACCGTTTCCGTCGCAAAAAATAGTTTTTATGATATGAAGAAATTACTTTTTCGAAAAGTAGGCGATCACTTTTCCATGTAAATTTAACTTAAAATAAGCACCCACTTTCTAGCCACCTGTGAGAGGCGGGTATTTTTCCCATGTTTATTGGCTAAATAGCTTTCGTTTATGCTCGCGCATAGCATAAACAAAGGCTACGGCTTTGAAATGGGAAATAGTCCCAGAGTCTAGAGGTTATTACCATGCAAAAGAAATCAAACAAAATACTTTTTAGCCAAAAAACACGCAGAAAAATGCCCCTCTCTCAGGTGGTCAGAAGATGGGTACTCATTCTAAGTTAAACTTACATTAAAAAGTGATCACCCACTTATCGAAAAAGTAATTTCTTCATATCATGTAAACTTTTTTTTGCGACGGAAACGGTTTGCAGTTTTGTTTTTAGTACACCGAAATCTACAATAAAATATTTCGTTATATACGAACATGAAACGGGCCGTAAAGTAAAATAATACCGGATTTTGGGGGCAGATTTGCCGTTAAGTTGTACAAATATCCTCAAACCAGGTAATCACTCGTCATCTGTATCGAGCAAAAGTTTAAAACCATTGATTATATGTCAGCATACGTCACAGTAACATATATTGTGTGAGTTCCTTACAGTATTTTGCAGAGTTTTTTTTAGTTTAAACTCATTATCATAAAATTTCCCCAGACTTAACGTGTTCGATACAGTCTGCCGCCATTTGTATTTTTCAAATATACCGATAAACACTGCATGTTTTTGAACCGATTATACATTACATAAAAACGCTACAATGTTATCCAGTTAGTTAGAAGATTTACTTTTCTTGCCTTTGATAAAAATTATTTGTTATATATTTATTTTTTGACAACTTCTTTGTGTCTGTGTTTAGTAATACACACCCTTTTCATTTAATGTAACGTTTAGTCGGCTCGAAAAAAAGTGTTTATCGGTGTATTTGAAAGATACAAATTGTGGCGGACACTGTTGATTACGTTAAGTTTGAGAAAGTGAGTTAAAACTAAAAAAAACTATACAAAATACTGTCACAAACCCACCGATTATGTCAGCCTATGTCATGGTAAAATATATTCAGTGGGGGTTTACACTGTATTTTATATTTTTTTAGTTTTCAACTTACTTTCCACAACTTAACGTATTCAGCAGAGTCTGCAACCATTTCTGTTTTTCGAGCCGATTAAACATTTTACATTACATAAACACACTAAACAATTATCCAGTTAGGTAGAAACATAACTTACCTTTGCTTTCATTTATTTGTTTTCGGACAACTTTTCGAATCTGTGTATAGTAATCCCCCAATCACTCAAATATAAATTACTAACTCACATTTTTGTATACAGAAAAAAAAATTTAGCGTTTCAACATTTTTGCTACGTTCAGCTTTATCCACTGATTGTTGGTCGAGCCCAAGCCATGATTGACGGTAATCCCGAGGATCAGGCTCCAATTCTGCAAGAGTACAATTTTTTTTTTCATTTTCGCCTTTTTTATTTTACTTTTTGGAATGGATTGCTGTACTAAGAATATAAGACACATGTATTTCCTCTTTTTATTAGAATTTTCCATTGCACCAAATTGAGCCACAGCAACGCGTGGCAGGGTACAGCTAGTATATATATATATATATATATATATACACACACACACACATATATATATATATATATATTAGTTTACAACTTATTTCCGTATATCAATCATAAGTAGCTCATTTCCAGGAAGCCAGGAATTGTATGGATCTTATTATGGAAATGTAAATTTATACCTATTGAATTAATACAGAAATCATCATCATAGGCTATATTTCTCTGCAGTTACTTTTATACAGTCTCGGAGTAGAGGCTGAGCCTGGTCACTAATAAAATTGTTGACCACTTAGAAATTCGAGATAATGCATGTGCTCTCAACTTTTCGCGGCATGGTTTTCAATTAGTATTGGGTTTCACCTTGCCATGAAACCCACGCGATACTGATTCAGAGAGGGTTTTGCTTGCGCAACACTTGCCTCAATTTCACACGCTTCTCATTTTAGAGGGGTGTCCATAATCTCTAGTGACTGAAAGAATGCATCGTAATGTATACATATTTAGAGACACATGAAAAGAGAAATACATACGTGCATATACTATTTTGCTTCACGTATATATATATTTATATCAATGCGTATGTGTATATATGTATGCGTGTTTCAAAAGTTAGCCTTCCGTTATTCCAATTCGTCTATTAATTCAAGTAAATCTATTGGGGCGAGCACGTATTTAAAACCATTTAATCGTTGAAATCGATTAAAGATATTTATATTTATAAACCAGGTAAAGGTGCCGGTATCGTTATCCTGAATTGTGTAGATTATGTCCAGAAAATGTTTGTTATTTCGACTGAAGTAGGTAAGTTTCTTCGCATTGGCCCGCGTGTAATATGCGACAACGCTAATAAGAATGAAATTAAGATCTATAATCGCCTCTTATACTTTTAGAATAAAGGATAGTTTTCCAAAGAGATATATGATAAAATAAAAGCTCATGGTTCATAAGGGCCTCGATTTTATGTCCTTCCTAAAATCTATAAAGAAGCTCTACCGCTGAGACACATTTTGTCTATAATGAGGTCTGCATAACACTACTTAGCTAAGTGGCTACTTAGTATTATAGAACCAGCTCATGCTCCATACATTAAATATTGCATTACCGATTCATTCAGATCAGTTGAATATTTACATTAGTTGCATTAGCTGCGAACAACTTCCTGTCTTCATTTGAGGTTTACAGCGTATTCACCAATGTCTCGGTCCTGGATATGAACTTAAACTATCTCCGATGGAAAGGCCCAAGCTTGCGGGCTTTTGGGGTTGTGGAGCCACCATTTAATTGTATTGCTTCCAGGTCCAATCTGACCCGGAGTGGTAGTACCTGTCAGGGTCCCAACTATGGGTTTAATAAAAATTGACTTGAAAAAAAATATACTATTAAATTTTTTTTTCAAAATCACTGGAAGCGGCATCAAATAACCTGAAAAGGTTTGATATGTCGTAAAACAAAACACCCAACAAACCAATGTACCATAACAGGAGATCATTGCCATTTTTGCCGACTCACTTTATAATAGAGATGTAACTCCGTCGCCTATCTTTAAGCATATATTTGTTGAACTCATGTTGATCTGTACTAAGTTGAATTCAGCTTAGATAGCGTTATGTACAGCCAGATCGACGGGGTTCAGATGGGAAGTCAACTGGGTCCTGCATTAGGAAATATTTTTATAGAATTCTAGGAGTCAGCACTGTTTCGTAATATATTGAGCCCTCAATATCTTATAAGTATGTCGATAACACTTTCCAGCTTTTTTAATCTGAGAGTTAAAGATACATTTTTCGATAATCTAATTCTCTCCAAACATCATTATCATTTAAACCCAATAAACTACAACACGAACTGAATGCTATCAAAATGCGCTGCTGTCTATGTGGGTCGAACTTTCTTGGACTTGCAGACACGCATCAACTAAAATATACAGGAAGAAAATAGACTAGGTAAGCCGTTTCTGCACTTCTTCTGCTTTGGAATCTGCCATGGACCAACATGTAATTGAAAATGCAACTTGTGCCGGCGCCTATAAAACAGATTGTGTTTTACCTGCGTGAGTCTATAAATCATTTAAATGGTTTTGGGGGCAGTTTCAATTCTTTCACGCAAGCCGTATCTTTTACAACAAAAACACTCGTGGAATTATTAGACTTGATTTTGAGATATATCTTAATGTTTCTCATACTCTCTCTATCTCAGTTATTAATATATTTTAATATATTGTATATAAATTTTACACGAGTCCCATCCGTCTTTTGTTCACTTTTTTTCGTCTTGTGTGAAAATTTTATTTTTCCTCTTGCATCTCTTGATATCTAACATTTGCATTACTTTATTATGTTACTTGGTCCATTTAATTATATCGATATGTCCTTATATATATATATATGTATATTTATTTATTAATTTATTTATTTAAAATTTCTTGATTAGGTCTTGTCTCGGCAGCCGAATCTAACGCATATCTTATCTTTCTTTTAATAATATTATTGGAATTCTTTCCCCATTTCTTTGTACCTATTTGTGAATTATTCCACGGATTTCTGCTTTTTGGATAATTTTGGACCATCTGCCAAAAATCCGATTCTCCTTGCTTTTACTTGTGCGAATGGAAATTTAACTTTCTGGGATTTGCATTTTTAGATTTTATACTCATTGGATACTTTACCTTTAACCAGATTATCCATTCACTTTTTCCTTCACCCTATTCCCTCTGATTCACTTTTTGTTATCAAATAAGATCTTGGACGTACTTGTAGTTTCATCAAATATTTTTGCAAGCAAAATCTGCTCCCGCATGTTGCTAAATTCTACCCTCTGATGAGAAGGAAAGTATTTCTTCGAAACTCCGCAGATTAAGGACTATTCACTTATGTAGTGTTTCATTTTCAAATTGAATATGTGGGTTTGTATTACTGTACACATAGATTCGAAAAAGTTTTCAAAAACAAATATATAACAATTAAATGTTATCAAAGGCAAGATAAGTTACTTTTCTACCTAACTGGATATATTTTTTGTGTTTTTATTCAATGTAACATATTTATTCAGCTCGAAAAACATACAGTGTTTACCGATGCATTGGAAAATTCAAGATGGCGTCTAACACACTCTTTAACACCGTAAGTTTGGGAATAGGTATTATAAATAAAAAAAACTATACAAAATAGTATTAAAATCCCGCCGAATATATGTCAACCTATGTCACGGTAACATATATTGAGCGAGTTTTTAACAGCATTTTAACCGTTTTTTATCTATTGCACCTTTTTCCAAACTTACCTTGTTAAAGAGAGAATCGGCCGCCATCTTGAATTTTCCAATGCATCGGTAAACACTGTATGCCTTTCGAGCTTAATAAACATGTTAAATTGAATAAAAACACGAAAATGAAGGTTGTCTCAATCTCTGTATGTGCCGTTGCCCAATCTTGTCGGAACCATAATTCTGAATTTGTGGCGCAGGAAGTATGTAACCATAGTCCATTATCTATCTCCAGTAACAGTGACATCATTTTTTACTTGATCTTAAAAAATAAGGTACAATAATCTTCTTCGCCGTTACTGCACACCATTCAGTGCCCTTTTTGGGATGCAACTGATTCCAATTAATTTCCCTTTAGATTTTCAGAGCCCAAAATTATGTAATTTTATTTCTTAACGAGTTCATTCAAATGAAAATGGGCTTCATCTGACATAATCAAGTGTTTCAGAAAATTGGGATCATTCCGGACAACATTTTGAATTTGAACTGCATATTGAACCCTCGTTTAAAAATCTACAGGCTTCAATTGTGTAACAATCTACGCTTTTTAAGGAAAGAGTTTTAAACTGTGCAGAATATTGTGTAGTAGGTTCGACATATCCCAAGCTGTGTGGAACGTCGTCGAATCGATGTTTCGGGTTGTTTACTAAAAGTTTTGGAACAGATTATCATAAGTGATTGTTCACCAAGAATTGATTTATTCTCCGCATTACAATCTATGCGCACATAAAACTATAGTTTACACTTGTTTCAGTAAATATTACTAATGAGTTGGCGTTATCGCTACAACTGCTTACTATTAATTTATCACTGGCAACAATCGTTGAACTTAACCGAAGGAAGTCCCGAGAATAATTCTATCCAGGTTCCCGGTAAATTTCACTACTTTTCTATGGATGTTTTTTTTTCTGCGTTCCTTTTTCAATCCTTTCCCCTTCTTTTATTATTTACTGTATCAGCGATATTTTTTTCTTTTTATTATATTGATCTCAGTTCATAAGAATTGTTTCCCAATCAGTTCAGTCATATTTGTATGGGTTTTATTCTATTGCTTTTTGTTTCTAATTTTCTTTTGTAACGTTTATCTAAGTAGTCAGCTTATGTAGTAAATTTGATTAGTGTATGCATTTGCAGTCGAACATACTTAAGGATTTCTGCTGTTTTTTTGTGATTGAATATCATTGTATAATGTCAATCTTCTATTGGACTCTTATTTATATATTTTAAAATATTTCAGTTCTGTCCTTAGCGGCCTCGTATTATTGGTATCATATTAGCATTCTTAAATAATTTTCTGTGTGTACTAATAGGACGCTGCAATGCTGACATATATTTACTTACTTGGTAGCTTTTATTATAGTTGGTCTATTTACAAGTATGTTTTTTATGTATTATTTTATTTTTACTTTTTGAAATGATTTGAGATGAAGCCTCATAATTTGTGTATTTTTTTTTATTTGCGGAAGTATTTTCCCTATTTACATAGTTGTTGTTTAACCAGCTTTCAGCCAACTTATCTTCTAGCATGCGTCAGGTAGTTAAACGCGGTTGGATGGTTAGTTTATTAGTCTAAAAACCCTTGGGAGAGAGGAGAAAAAACAATTTACACTATGGAATATCCCCCGGGAATAATTCTGGAAATATAATATTTACTGTAAGCTGCAGATACTACTAGTTTTATTTTTAAATAAGAACATCCAATTTTATGAATGACTGAAGAGTGGCAGTTTTATCTGCCATTTTGAAAGTAATTTAAAAAAAACAAAAACAAAGGGAGATAATTAAAGAATAATAAAAACTTGCAAGATTTGTGTTCTAATCGCCATGAATTCCCATTAATCACTTAAAAAATGATTTTCCTAGTTAGAAATAAAACTACTTGAACAACTTGTGATTTTTGGAATATGATATTTTCATTTCATCACAGGACGTACATCATAGAACTTTTTCTTTATTTTATTTTTTTAAATATAGGTGGAATTCTGGACAAGAACCCTGAAATTACATCAGTCAACTGCTGATTAGTTTTTTTTAAATCTTTTCTATTATATTTAAGCAGTTGCAAACGTTTGTGCATGAATTAAAGAAATAGGGGGAGATCTGTTTAAAAGCAACACGGCACAGTAGTTTAAAAAAAATGAGAAATATATTTGATTAACTTTGATAAAGCTGATGTTTTTGATAGCGCAAAAAATTAGTTTTTGGACAGAAAATTAAAAACATGTAGCAAATATGCGTTTATTATCATTTCTATGAAATTAATGTCCATTGTATTTTAAATATAGATCTGACCCCAATAAGATAAATTGATAAATACTAATAAATACTCAGAAAGTAATATTGTGCTAAATAGTTCAATACAAATAATAAAATCACATTTCAAATTTGTTTAGGTTACTTTGCATTAATATTCATTTTCACCTTTCTTTCCTCTATACGTAGAATGAAATGTAGTTCTGTGTATACAGGCATTACACTTCTCGTCATATTCTGGTTGTAAGTTCCCTAGTCAAATGATATGATGAAATTACGTAAGTTATTTATAAATTATTAGCAAGCCGCCTGATGTTGCTCGGTCTTAAAATGCACTTAAATATAGTAATCTATGCAGATTTATGTAAATTTTCTATTCATTATTATACAGTCAATTATCGATCGATTATTATATTTTACCTATTTACAATGCCTCCCCACGGGACAAAGTTACACACGAGGGTCGTTTTTAACGTGAAGAGAAGGTAAAATAAATATTGTCTCAGTCGTGAAGGACTGCTCCTCCACCTAAAGAGAACAGGGAATAAAAGTGCAGCATCTGAGGAACAGATACTACACTTTGATTGTACTCAATATATAGCATTAACTTAAAAACTAAAAATATTATCTGGAAAAGGGCTGCCCGCTTTCCTTGTAAATAAGAAGCATATTATACAAGTGAAATGAGATTAGGATAAGCCTAGAATCGGACTCTGTAGGCAAAGAGAGGAGAGTCAGATAGTTGAGCAGTCAGTTGGCAGTCAGTTGGTCAGTTGATGAGTTGGAGTCAGAGCCCCTTATATGTGAAGGGAGAAGAGTAAACCAATGTAGCTATACCAGTTGGGTTCCTGACGTCATCGACCGGTCGATCAGATGAATAAAAGAATTCCTCATTATGGTTAACTGTTGTCTTGTGTCATCATTCATCAAACCAAAAGGTAATTGTGTTTATCTTATAATGAACATTGTGTAAATATTCCAAGTAATGTGCCGCATCTCCTCCATCACAAGTAATGTCTATAAATGCCTCCTCTCCTCTGTGTTAAGAACTGTGCATCATACATCAGTAATAATATGAAACTCCAAGAATTGTCACAGTCGTCGTTATGATGCAATATATATACAGTGATGATCATATTTATTGGCACGGTAAAATAAAAGTTAAATTGTGTCTAATAAATTATAAAAAAGGGATTAAATTAAAGAAAATAACAAAGTATATTATGTATTTTTAACTGGCCTTTCCGATGCAGCAATCGGATTTTAGAAAAAATAAATAACAAAGGAACAACAAACATAATTGCAAAAAACCCTTGTTCAAAATTATTGGCACGGCTTTGTTTTTCTTTTAGTATCAGTATAATATCAATCAATTTCCGATTTACGTGCTTTCTGAACTTTTTTATAGCCATATTATGCTTGTTTAACGCTAATTCAGTGAATAATTTTTTTCAGATAATTTTTAGATAGCGATTTATTTAAACTATTATAAGTGACTAAATTATAATTTTCAAAAAACTAAGGAACACAGCGAAGACGTCAGGAAGCTTGTTGTAGCATGCCATACCAATGGGGAGGGCTATGATAAGATTTCAAAGAAGCTAAACCTTCCCAAATCCACTGTTAGAGCCATAATAAACAAGTTCAAATCGCAAGGCCACGTTATGAGTTTAGAGGGTAGAGGGAGAAAAAGGATTCTTTCCCCAAGAGATGAACGGACAATTGTTCAACAAGTAAAACAAAACCCAAGGATCTCTGTTGGGGAGATTGTTGATGAACAGAGCACCTCTGGAGTGAATGTATCTCGACATACAGTTGGTAGAGTTTTGAAGAGAGCTGGTTTAAAAGCATGTCGTCCGAGAAAGACTCCCTTATTGAAGCCTATGCACCTGAAAGCAAGGCTAGCCTTTGCAAAACGTCATATTGATAAAGATGTTGCATTCTGGAAACGTGTTCTATGGACTGACGAAACGAAAATAGAGTTATTTGGCCATAATAAAGTGTCTTATATTTACAGAAAATCTGGCGAAGCTTTCCTGCCTAAGAACACCATACCCACAGTGAAGCACGGTGGAGGCAGTTTGATGTTTTGGGGATCCTTTGCTGCCTCTGGACCAGGGCGACTTGTTAAGGTCACAGGTAGCATAAAAAAGGAAGATTATGTTAAAATATTAGATGAAAACCTGAAAGACTCTGCTAAAGAGCTCTCACTTGGTCGTCGTTGGTGGTTCATGCAAGATAATGACCCAAAGCATTCGGCTAAACTGACTAAGAAATGGCTTGAGGACAATCATATTAATGTTTTGGAGTGGCTATCACAAAGCCCAGACCTTAATCCAATTGAAAATTTATGGAGAACATTAAAATTGAGGGTAATGCAAAGGAAGCCTAAGAATCTTATTCAATTGGAGGATTATTGTCAGGAAGAGTGGGCTAAAATTACTACTGAAGAGTGCAACAACTTGGTTGTAAACTATGAAAAGCGACTGAGGAAGGTAATCAAGGCCAAAGGCTATACAATTGATTATTAAATAAATCGTGCCAATAATTTTGAACAAGGGTTTTTTGCAAGTATGTTTGTTGTTCCTTTGTTATTTATTTTTTCTAAAATCCGATTGCTGCATCGGAAAGGCCAGTTAAAAATACATAATATACTTTGTTATTTTCTTTAATTTAATCCCTTTTTTTTAGAATTTATTAGACAAAATTTAACTTTTATTTTACCGTGCCAATAAATATGATCATCACTGTATATATATATATATATATATATATATATATATATATATATATATATATATATATATATATGTGTGTCATTATCAGTCTAATATCGGTATTATAAGAACGGTTATCTATGAACGCCCTAAGAAGTATATAATAACTGGTATTAATGTCTCCCTCTCATCACTATCCTTGTATTCTGTTATACATGTACTCGTTATATATGTCCTTGTCACCTCTAAATATGAAACCCCTGCTATTTAACAAAAAGAAAATAGGTTGTCTCTACCATGCCAGAAAGCTACTAACGCCCAAAAGTATCCTGTACCTCTATAAGGCCACCATTCGCCCATGAATGGAGTATTGTTGTCATATTTGGACTGGTGCATCTGCTGCTAGTCTCACTCCTAGACAATGTTCAAAAGAGAGTCGCCAACCTGATAGGTCCTGAACTGCCATCGAAGCTGCAGCCTCTGTCCAACCGACGAAATGTTCGCCCTTTGCTTGTTCTATAAGCATGTTAATAGTAAATGCTCAGCCGAACTGCAAGCCCTTGTGCCCCCACGATGCAAATACCCTCGACAAACAGACAAGCAGCTAAGTCCCACCTCTTCAAAGTGGAGATCCCTAGATGTAGAAGAACTTTCTACTCCAGTAGGTTCTTTTCCAAAACGGCTAGACTTTGGAAATCCATTCCGGCTCCCTGCTACCTCCACTGTACTGACATGCAGAAGTTCAAGTGTAACGTGAACCGACATCTTACTGCCAAACTCCCTACATAGTACCCCACTAGATTATGTCTTTGATAGTAACTTGTGTCTTGTTTGGGGTGAAAATGTAATTAAAACATATTGTTATATTTCTGCATACGTAAATAGCAATTTTACGTAAACTTATGCCTGTTAAGTTCTTTTTTTTTCACTTTTGAACTCGAAACAACTACTTTTTATCGGCTAAAAACGAACTAAAATTGTTCCTACAGATTTCAATTCCCTATATATCAAATTTGTAGACAAAAACAGACGGAGGAGTTTCGACGAAACTGTTTGTCATAAAAGACAGAGAGACAACGACATTACTCTCTCTCTCTCTCTCTCTCTCTCTCTCTCTCTATATATATATATATATATATATATATATATATATATATATATATGTATGTGTGTGTGTGTGTGTGTGTGTGTGTGTGTGTGTGTGTGTCCATAAAAAATGCAATCATTTTACCGGCCACGCGCTGTTCAGCGTAATTGCGTCTAGGATAAAATGAGTTTTGAAAAAAAATGAACCAAGACAGACTGAAACATTGCCATATTTATTTTTATGATGCTGCAAATTTGTCTTCAACTGAAATATTGCTAAATAAGTTGCTAGAAAAAATTATACATATTGTACAATATTTTCTTAACCTTACCTATAATTTCTGTCATGTTGCATATATGTACCCATGTTTGAGGTATTATTTCGTGGGCGATCTCGTATTCTTTTAATGCAATGCCAATTTTAATCTATACAGGACTCCTAATTCAGGATGTTTTTATGTATGCATCAAGGGGTGATCTTAACTATGTACGTTTCCGTCACCTAAACTCTTCGCCGAGAATACTCTAGGAATAAATAAGAGAGCAATACAGCGTGTGTATTAGGTGTCCAGTTAGGCTTTATTACATTGCTGGGCAAAAGCTTATTAGACTGTAATTCGTTCATACTGACTGCATTATTGTTGTTTTTAATTCGTGAACATATTCATACGTCTGTTTAGTTTCGCGTTTCATTTTGAATCATTTTAATAGTATGTATTCTTTACGTAAAGTGTGCTTTAAACATGCACATTCATTTCAAACACGCCTTTGTCTAATCAAAGGGTATATGGTTGATCTTTTTTTCCGGCTCGGGTTGTTTGCTTGTGCGGTGAGAAAATTTCCTCAATGCAAAGGTTATCGTACGCTATTTAAAGATATGCAATTTAGTTCACACTGGACTGTTCCTACTTTACTCAGTTTTCTTTTTTCAATTATTAATTTTCAAAATTATCGAAACTATATAAGAATACCCATAGAATCATAAAGTATATTTGGATGAAAGTTTAAAAAAAATTGTCTACTCGTTTCGGAGTCAATATGAAACTGGCTCCAACACCAAGACGCAGACCCAAACGAAGGGTGTTTTTTGTATCAAAGTTTCGTACATTGGTTTATTGTGTGATTCATTGTTTCGTCTCTCTGTCTTCAATATCTGCATTTACTATTTCGTTGTGTGTTGTCGAGCTTTGTTTTGTTAGATTTTGTTTTCATTCCCTTATCTTGTGTAACTGTTAGAAATGATCAACTTTCTTTGTGTAGCTGTCATCCTCTTTAGACATTTCCAGGTGTTTTAATAAGTCACCTTTTAGTGATTCTTAGGAATTGACCATATAACCGTTTTTCTTTGCATTTTTCTATTCTTCCATTCTCTCGTGCTCCCCATCCCTTCGTTTTTTAAACATTTTGTAAGGTGTTTCTTTTGAGGTAGTTATCTTTCTTGTATTCTACGTTATGAAGTTGTCCATGTTTTGTGACCCTCACATAGTCCTTTATATTAACCAATCCTTTTCCTCCATCTTATCGTTTTATTTAGAGTATGTCAGCGTTATCTTCTCGGTAAAATTCATTGTACATGATTATAAGTATCCTATGTCTCACTGACTTTAGCAAACAGGGTGCATACCTTTATAACTATTTGCTAATATTTTCACTCCTCTGATGAGATGGTAGACATCGACCCCCTATAGGTTAAGGAGATAAACTTTCTAAAACATTCTTTGTCTTGCTTAGAATAATACAAATTCTTTGATATGAAACTCAACCACTTCATTTCATTTCAATGAGTTTTTTTGAAATTCATTGATTTACAATTGTAATTTATTTGCTCTATCTTGCATATCGAGCAATTCTTGTTTAGATGGGATAAATTATAGAATATTACTGCCAGTAATATTTTGTAAACCAACAATCTCACGTTTACATAACCACTGATTGTTAAATAAAAACTATTCCGAAGACTATATATATATATATATATATATATATATATATATATATATATATATATATATATATATATATATATATATATATATAAAGCTGAACGTCTGTGTGTGTGTGTGTCTGTGACGAATAGGCTCCTATATGGTTGACTATTATAGAAAACCGACACATATAATGATAGATGTATCGAGACACAGAAATGGGTATGTTCAATCTGGCATAATGATGATTCATTAAAAGTGTGGGGTCTACTTACGCGCCTGGTCAACAAAGTATGGGAAAAAATTAAAAAATTAATAAAAACTTATTACAAGAGTTTTTAATATAGATATACATAAGAATATTTTGATAAGTATGTTTTAACTTAAATAGGGATCGTATAATAAAATTGTGGCGTCTGCGTTCGCGCGGGCCTCCATAGAATGGAAATAGATCAAACTTTAATAAATATTTTTCATATCTATCTGCGTAAGTATACTTTGATAATTATGTTTCAGTTTGAAGAGATATGGTATAATAAACCTATGGGGTGTTCGTTCGCGCCTGATGTCCATAGAATGTAAATATGTCACACAGTTTAACAAGGTTTTGTAATATAGATCCACAGAATATTGTGATAAGTGTTTCAGTGTGAACAGGTATGGTATAATAAATTATGGGATTTATCTATTTTATTTTAACTTTCATCATATTTTGCTTAGGTTTTGATACCCCCAAATTCGAAGCTATCTCTTTACAACCTTTCCTTTTCATAACATATTATACTTACATAAACCAGAGTCCATTTTCTGTAGGCTGTTTTTGAACCCAGTAAACGACGGGTACGTTTGCTAGTCTCTCTCTCTCTCTCTCTTTATATATATATATATATATATATATATATATATATCGTCATACTGTCTATGTGCTTATACCTTTAATAATTTAAGATACAGTTTCTAGTAGCTTTCGTCTTTTATAATAATAATAATAATAATAATAATAATAATAATAATAATAATAATAATTCTTCTTCTTATTATTATTGGCTCACAAGGAGCTTTTACACAGGTCTTCAGAGACCTTTCCCGTAAAACAGCCTGTGCTGTTCCCTGGAAGCTGAGTGACAACAATATCCCCATATCTTCAGTACTCTCTACCTCTTTCGATAACGTTTACAAATAAATTTGCATTATCGCAGTAGCTGCTTGCCATCGGTTTCTCAGCTGAGGTCTGGTCAGTTCATCGATCTTTCCTTCCTCCTTGACTTGGTTATTTGGCTTCGCTCTTGTTTGGGGCAGAGATCAATGATTTGGCAATGGGGATAGGGTTGGGTTAGAGAATTAGAGTTATGCGGTTTCAGTGTTTTTTTTTTTTTACACAGTAATCACCACTTATCAAGGCTCGGAAGCCACTCAGGGATAAGGGTTATTGCAAGTACATTAAGTTAGTGAGGAGATTTGCTGAAGTGTTTACTTAAGGGGGCGGTTCATTAGGAATTTGTTAACGTTGGACTTGAAGACATCCAAGTTGTAGTCCGGAGGGAAGCAGGCAGACGGAACAGATTTCCACAGGCGTGCAGTTCTAAGAAAGAAGCTTTGTTCATGGAATCCGCGTTTTGATTTAGGCACAGATATAGAGTGGGGGACATTTTTCACAGTGGATTCAGCTAGACGGGTGTTTTTCGTGACCAGAGATTGGAGTTCAGACGAGCATCTGCCATGGAAATAACGATAAAACAAGGACAGGCTCGCAACGCCTCTTCTGTGGGAGAGAGGTTGCAGGGTAGAGAAAAGGGCATCCCCCACTAAGCCACGAAGTCTATTTTGTACTCTGTCAAGGCAGGATAGGCTGTTTTTAGCAGCTCCTGCCCAGATATGGCAGCATTATTCCATCCTTGGACGTACTTGGCTTTTATATAGATAGAGAATCGCATCAGTATTGAGATATCTTCTGGAGCGGTAGAAGGATCCCACCATCTTTCCAGCGACCTTGGCAACAGACTTGATGTACGTGTTCCATTTCAGATCAGGAGTAAAGGTCAAACTCAGAAGCTTGTCAAAACACGGAGCCTCACCCAGACGAGAGCCATCCATCACAATCACGCAGTGTGTCACCTTTTGCCCTTGCAGCAGTTTGTCTGGCCCGGGGTTGTTGCTCCAGGAGCTAGTTTCCTTATTCAAGGGCTGTTCTTAATATTTCATCTATTTTGATGATTGTTGTTCGTTGTATTTTTCCAATCATTCCTTTGATTCCAATTTCTTCCATTTTTTTTCAAAGTTTTTGGGGATTGTACCGAGTGCTCCTAATATTATAGGTATTATTTTGATTTTCTTCATCTTCCATATCCCTTTCAGCGAACTGGCTAAGTCCGTGTATTTGCTCCGTTTCTCCTTTCCTTTGCTATTCACTCTGTTGTCAGCTGGAACAGCAAAGGCTAAATTTGGCAGGATCTTTCTTTCTTGTTAATTATTACGACATCCAGTCTCCTTGCTTGGATAGGTCTATACGTTTGTATGTCCATGTCTCATAGGAATTTTAGATTCTCGTTTTCAAGTACTGTTGCCGGCATATGTTTGTACCACTTGTCTGTGCATTCGAGATGCAGTTGTTTGCATAATTCGCAGTGTACTATCTTTTCCAATTTTTTGTGTCTGTTCTTGTATTTCTTTTGGGCCAGTTTGCTGCATTCACTTATTATATCGTTTATCGTCTCGTCTACTTGTCCACAGAGACTGCATTTATTATTATTATTATTATTATTATTATTATTATTATTATTTTTATTATTATTATTATTATTATTATCATCAAAATCACACGGTATTCCACATATAATAATTTATTATTGGTAAGGACATTAGTCGTCGCTTAATTGGAAATACGCTCTCTAAATGTGCTAGTATATTGTTTCTGTTATTATTAACTATAACATCATTCTTCTTCTTCTTCTTCTACATATTATTATTATTCTTATTATTATTACTAATATTATAATTATTATTATTATTACTATTTTTATAATAATAATAATTATTCTTATTATTTATATATTATTATTATTATTATTATTATTATTATTCTCGTTTTATTGCTGTTGTTTACATGTATTCTATCTGAAATGCGGTAACACGCATTCATCAAAATGATAGTACAATACTGGATCGATATCATGGAAACTGATTAGAAAATATTTTTTTCGTAGCGACCAATTTTGTCGAGGGCGACAGTCTTAGATGTAAATATCTTTGTAGTTACATTTAGATGTCTGTTAATTGAGAAGAAAACATATAATGTAAGAAATAGACTACGGGAACTAATAATGAATACTATTGGAATAAGTAGAATTGAACCAGTTAAGAATAAATCTAAAATAATACTAAACTGAATGAAGGGAGAATAAGATAATAGTGTTTAGATTATGATACGAAATAAATAAGGAAAAGAATTAAGCAAACGTACAGAATAGAATGACTGATGAGGAAAAAGATAAAGCATGTTAAGAAAAGAAGGAAAGCTAATAACATTTTGTAACTAAATCAGACAAACGGAGAATAATAAGTATAGAAGTAGAACAACAGAGGCAACTAAATATTTATATAGAAAAAGAATGTATTGAAGAAGAGAAATTATGATCAGAAAAGAAGAAATAGAAAAACAAGAAATAGCAGAATTATATGAAGACGAGGCTGAAGAAGTAATTTTATTATGAGGATTTAAGACAAAGAAAACGTGTTTGGAGAAAGGATAAGGAAAAACATGAGGAAAGAAGGATATTGTGTAAAAGAAAGAGAAAACAGACGAGAAGAAGAGAACGAAGAAATGTAAGTAGAGAATGACCTAAGAAGAAAAATAAATAGAAGAAAGAGAAGAAGAAAAAAAGAAGAGAAGAAAGGATTAGAAACTGGAGATGGAAAAAAAGAAGGGAAAACAAATTAAGAAGAAAAAGAAATAATAAAACGAAGGTCGAAAGAAAGTATACGAAGGAATGGACACGGAAAAAAGCGAAGAAGAAAAAAGGGGAGAAAAAGGGTTAGAAACTGGAGACGAATAAAAATGAAGGGAAAATAAATCAAGAAGAAAAAGAAATAAGAAAAGAAGGAAAGGATACGGAGAAAAGGGGGAAGAAGAAAAAAGAAGAGAAAAAAGTATTTAAAACGGGAGATGAAAAAAAAGAAGGGAACACAAATTAAGAAGAAAAAGAAATAAGAAAACGAAGGTCGAAGGAATGGATACGAAGGAATGAATACGGAAAAAAGCGAAGAAGAAAAAAAAAGAAAAAAGAGATAGAAACTGGAGATGAAAAAAAAGAAGGGAAAACAAATTAAGAAGAAAAATAAATAATAAAACGAAGGTCGAAGGAAAGGGTACGAAGGAATGGATACGGAAAAAAGCGAAGAAGAAAAAAGGGGAGAAAAGGGGTTAGAAACTGGAGATGAATAAAAAAAGAATGGAAAACAAATTAAGAAGAAAAATAAATAATAAAACGAAGGTCGAAGGAAAGGATACGGAGAAAAGGTGGAAGAAGGAAAACGATAAATAAGAAGAATGACAAAGAAAGGAAATAAATACATAAGTAAAAAGAAATAAAAAAGATGGATAAAAAAGAAGACGAAGCAGCACAAATATAAGATGAACCCAAAAATAGTCGAAGGAGAAAAAGAAAAAGGAAACTATTCAGAGAATAACAAGTAAGAAAAATAAGCAAAAAAGAAAGAGAGAAAAAAGACAAAAAGAATTAAAAGAGAATGACTAATAAGAAAAACTTTAAGCGTGTCCTAAAAGTGAGAAAAAAACTGTTTCATTTATAACTGAATCAGATTAAGGATAGGAATGAGAAGAAAAAAAAGAAAGAGAAAAACGAGAAGGAGGAGAAGTAGGAGAAGAAAAGAGAAAGCGAAGTAAATGAAAGAGAAGGGAAAGCAATTAAAAAAAAAGAAAAAGTCAGAGGAAGAGGGAGGGGAGAAATACCGAGAAAAAGAATAAGAATCACATTTTTTTACATGGAAGTCAGCACTTATCAAGGTCAGGAAGCCACTCGGGGATAAGGGTTATTGTGTGTACAGTCATCAATGGGACAGTATCGTAGTAATCGTTAGTATTGGAGATTTGATAAAGTGTCTTACTTAAGGAAGCGGTTTGTCAGGAATTTGTTTATGTTGGACTTCCAAGTTGTAGTAAGGTAGGAAACAGGCAGACGGAAGAGAGAGTTCCACAGTCGTGCACTTCTTTGCTCATGGAATCTACGCTTGGTTTTAGGCACCGATAAAGAGTGGGGAAAATTAATGATAGCGATTTCAGCCAGACGGGTGTTTTTCCTGAAAGATTTTCGAGGGGGGGCAGAGATTAGAACTTAGACGAACACTTGATATGAAAAGAAAGATAAAACAAAGACATGCTAGCAACGTCTCTTCTGTGGGAGAGAGGCTGCAGGGAAGAGAAAAGGGTATCTCCCACAAAGGTCACATTAAATACGGTTCGAAAATTGCAATAAAGATCTAATCCCTCTTTTCCTTAGGAGAGAAAAAGAAACATGTATTCAACACCCGAAGAAGGTCGCAGGCTACAGCGACCGAGAGGTTGTGCTAATAACACCCAAAATGGGAACAGTTGTCCGATTAATCAAAATAGTAGAAATAAATAAGAATAGGCAGAAAAAAAGAAAGAAATAACAAAGTAAGGATAAGAATGGCAAGAGGAAGTAAAAAAGAAGATAAGAAATAAGACGTAGAAGTATGAAGATAAGAAATAACAATAAGGAGAAGATGAAGAAAAAAACATGGTAGAAAGGGAAAGGAAGAAGAACGTGTAGAAATAGAGGAAGTATGAGAAAGAAAAAAGAAAGAAAAAATATGAAGATAGAATGAAAAGAAAAAAATAAGAATGTAAATTAAAGAAGAAAAGAAAAAGAAAAGGGGGGGAATAGAGTAAAATAGAGTGAAAAAAGAATATCAGAAGAAAAAACTAGAACAAAGAGAAACGTGAGAAGAAGGGGAACAGTTACATTGAAGAAGAGAATGACCCAAGCAAAATATATGAAAAAAAAATCAGAAAAAAAGTAGGAGACAAAAGAGAAAGAAGATATAAATTAAAGAGAACGAAACACGATTCAAGCAGATATTATAAGATCGGTAAGCAATGCAAAAAAAGGATAAGAAGAAAAAAAAAAATGAACAAACATTTTTTTAAATAATGAAAAAAAAGTAAAAATAATTAAGAATGGGACGAAGTAGAAAAAACAGAGTAAGAGAAAGAGAAAGAAAAGAAATAATTAAAAAGCAGTCATGAAATAGAATGAATAAAAAATGTATAAAAAGAATATAAGATGTAATCACTAATTTGACGTACAGAGGTGAAGTGTTTAAACAACTGATAAAAACCGAAGGTGCCAGGAGGGGAATAAAAACCTAAGGTGCGAGGAGGTGAATGCGAGGAACACAAGAAAAAAGAACAGAAAAAAGAATAACATGAATATAAAAAAAGGAGAAGACAAAAGAGATAGAAGATGGAGATGAACAAGAATGGAAAACAATTAAAGAAACATAAAAAAGAAGTTGAAAGAAGAGGGGAAAAAGAAGTAGAGGAAAATGGTAATAGGAAAACGGATAAGCAGAATATTAAAAAAAACAATTAGAAAAACAAAAATAGTGAGAAAATAAACTAAAAGAAAATACAAAAAAAAAGAAACAAAACGACACATTTAAAAGCGATGATGAAAAACAACAAATAAAAATAAAAAAAAGGGATAAAAAAAAAGATGTATAAATCGTAAATCCCAAGTCGTGAGTGGAGGTGTTTAAATAAGCAATAAAATACTGAAGGTGCGAGGAGGTGAACACAAGGAATATAAAAAAGAAAACAGAAAAAGAAGAACAATTAAAGACAAAAGAAACAATGACTAACAAAAATAATTAAACGAAATATGAAACAGGAAGAAGTATTTTAAAAAAATACATGGAGAATACAGAAAAAAGTTTTGAAGAACCCAAGGAAGGAAGCTAATAGAATGCATACAATTGTAAATGATTGTTATTTATGAAATTAACCTGACGATGAATTATGAATAAACAGGCGATATATGTAGACTACAACGGAAGAGAGAGGAGTAGGCTGGGCAAGGAGAATAAGACAAAAAAAGAAAGGCAAGACAATATAAAATAAAAAAAAATGTGATGAATTGGGAGACACACATATTTCCAAAATATGAATAGGACGAACAAAGGAAAATCATTTTAAAGGAGAACGGAAAAAAGAAGAACCACGAGAACAAGAGCAATTACTAGAGAGTCGACAATAACAAAAACACAGTTGTATGAGTCTTACAGAGGGGAACAATAATTATATTCGAAATTGGAAATGTAGGGACAAAAAATGTGAATACGCTCGACCTGTCTATGGAAAGAGTATAATAAATTATGACGTTTTCAAATAATACGAGCTTCAATCAATACGAATAAATATATAAGCGTGTGAATTATGTTCGGGGGTCGTTTGCCAGGCTTCTCTGACATGCGCATAACCTCGAAATTTGACTACACTAGTTTGGCTCTTCCTTCTCGATATTCACATTAAACTACAGATTCGCAATTGATTATTCGCACCCGGCCATTCGTATTTCCGAATGCACACATGCGTTGAATTAACGCCTACATGTCTAGGCTGTTCTTTTTGTCGGAACATAGGCAGGACCTCATCAAAAGAAATTCTGAAACATAAAATAAAGCTATTTTTTATCTGTAATATCTGCATGATTAAATGCCATTTCATCTTGAAGATACTTAAGTTCGCTCTTTAACAAAACGCTCATATAAATATAAATCAACTGAAACAACCAAAAAACTCCGAGGAGAAAACATATTCCGTTTATATCGTTTATATCGCAATTCGATTTAATGCTAATAAAGAAAATATATTTTATAAAATTTCTACCGAACAATAGAAACTAAAATCACAAGAAACCTAACCTATAATCTAAATTTAGATAACTCTAGTTAAAAAGGTTACTGGACGGGCGTTACCCAATCGTACAATACAAAACAATATATTTTCATTAATGCTAATGGCGTATTATGTGTAACTAGCCGTACCCAGCCACGCATTGCTGTGCCTCATTTTGTGGAAACGGAAATTCCCTATAAAAAAGAGAACATTTATTTTTAAGCAGAAATTAATGTTGAAAACCGTTTTTGTTTCATTGTAGAAAAAATATCCGTAAGTTAAAAATAAGAATAAGAAAATAGTTAGTGTATTTATTTATTTATTTATTTATTTATTTGCGGACTGCTATCCTCATCTCCTACAACTGTTATTTCATCAGAATTTGTGAATAAGTAAGTAAAGGCGGAACGAATATATATATATATATATATATATATATATATATACACATATATATATATATTTGCTTTTCTGACAGCAATTTATACTAGCAAGCTGCATTGTAGAACGGAAACAATGACACAGAAACACGCAAGAGAAATAATAATCGGGGTGAGAGAAGAGCCAGCTAGGTGTGTGAGAGAAAGTGAGAAAGAGAAAAAGGGCTGGGAAGAATATATGAAGAAAGAGGGTAAGACAGTCACTGAGATAGAAAAAAGTGTGATAAAAAACTGTTGTAAATAATGTTGACGCCATAAAATGTGTCTTTTTTAAATTTTGGCAGAAAAAAAAACAAATGTAAATACGAAAAGGAGAGAGAAAGAGAGAGAGCGAGAGAGCGCGATAGAGAGAGAGAGAGAGAGAGAGAGAGAGAGGGGGGGAAATAATAACTCTTACGCCGTAAATCTTTTTGTTTTGTATTTCGAAAGAAAAAGATATGTAAAAAGCGAGCTAGCAAAAAGAGAGAAGAGTTGAAAAATATATATAGAAAGAGGGAGAATCAGAGAGAGATAGAAAGAGGAGAGAGAGACGCCGTTTAATGTTTGGTGGTTTTTCTTCGTCGTAAAAAGAACATTACACGGCAAACAATATCTCTAGCAGTTTTTGATTTCTTTCTTTCCCTTTCTTTTCTCTGAGTCTCTCTCTCTCTCTACCTCTGTATATATTTTTCCAACTCCCTTTCTCGTTCTCGCTTTCTCGCTCTCTTTCTATCTATCTATGTCGTTCGGTTTTTACATTTATTTTATGCTGAAGAAAAAACATTTAACAGAAAACAATATCTATATCGGTTTTATTTCCTCTCTCTCTTTCTTTATTTCTTTCTTTCTTTCTCTATCGCTTTCTCTCTGTATATGTTCTTTCCAAGCTTCTCTTTCTCTTTCTATCTCTCTATCTCTCTCTCGCTTGCACACTCTATCTCTCCCCCATAGTCGAAAATCTATGGGACAAGTGGAGTAAAAGGTAACCGTAGGAAAATACCTAATTTAAATCGCACGCATTAAAAGTAATTTTTAAGAAGTATAAAATGATGAAAAAATGAATGGCGTTGCTCAGTCGCAGAATAAGCTTAAACATAAAAAATTTGTATTTAGCAGGTTGCGAATGTATTATTATAAAATACATCTCTATTGATAATTATATGTTACAAGTAATTAATATCTTTGGTTGGCTAATTCACAAAAAAAAATAAATAATAATAATTAATTAATTAAAAAAATAAAATTAATTGTAACGTAATTCTTATTTAAAATATTACCTCAGCTGATATTTGGGTTTGGCGTTGAATACCCTAAAAACTCAATTCTGATTAATGTTTAGTTTTAAAATATGAAAGGGATATATGATTTTCGGCGATTTAAAACGGTATTTATTCTTTTATCGTAAAGTTAATTCCTTTATTAGAAAACATTTAAAAAATTGTAAGGTGCCCCTATGATTTAACACGAGATGATTAAATATGTAGTCTACTACTGAGCTATGTTTCTTGATGTGGATAATCTATTGTTTTCGCAGTAGAAATTATTTGTTAAAATTTTATTACCTCCCCTGTTAAACTCTTTTTTGATTTCCCAGAAATAAAACCTATGTTTAGGATCAGTGGTGGGATTCAGATTTTTTAAGAACAGGTTCTAAGTTACGTGAGGCATGCGAAACTCATGGAATTTGATAGTGGGCTAATTAATACAGGTCTGAATAGGTGTTTACGTAATTTTAACAACCGGTTGTCCGAAGTCATAATATTTTAAGCACTGGTTTAGGATCCGATATTTTTTTTTTTTTGATTTCCGATACTAAGCGGACGGATTTAGAAAAAAGCATATCTAAGAACACTGCCAGACATAGCTTTGCATAAAATTTGCAAATGATAGGCTCAGCCGCTTCCGAACCTACGAGACAGGAACTTACACACACAAATAAACTTTTATATAATAGGAAAGGTAGAGATAGGGAGTTTGCATTAATTATATTATAACCTTCATTCATTGTTTATTAACCTTAGATAATAATTAACTTTATATATTTACATAATTGAACCTATTAAAATTTGTTCGTTCATCTGTTTTGTATTAAGTGCATCATGTTATACGTCTTTCCTATATTTATTAATGTTTTCGTTCACTTTCGATTATATATGTACATTTATTATCTCACTAGCATTCCAGCCCGTGTGTTTCGATGTGTATGTTGAGCCCCCAAAAAGGACATTTTTAAAAAATTAGACCCCTATTATGACCCATTACCATTTATTGTTTTGAACTCTAATTAAGTTATTAAGTTACATCCATGTCCAAAGACCCTATACCTAAAATTTACAGTGTTTAGACCTACAATCGTCGGAGAAGTTGGGTAGAGTTCTCAAAGGTCAAATCGTTGAACTTTGGCGCCTTAACAGCCACATGTCTGGCCGAAAACCGATCACAAATATTTTCCCAAATCTCAGTACCCTGTATATCAAATTTCGAGTCTGTAGATTGAAAATTGACAGATGTATTGCGTAGGAAAATGTACATACAGAGACACACAAACACACACACACAGACACGTTCACTTTTATAGATATAATAGATAGCGTAAACAAAAATATATCCGTATACATAAATATATATGGACACAATTTTGTGTTTACTGTAAAGTTTTTACGCAAATATTATGCAAGTTTGAACCATCTGCATGAATATAATTACACGTAATATTTAACTAATGATGATCCTCCCATAAGAAAACCGAAAAAAAAACTAATAGGGAATTAATTAAAATGAATGTTTAAAAGACTATGCAAATTAGCTAGGTCTTTTGCTAGTGAATGCATTTCAACAACCCATATATAAGAAACTTGTATTTTCTTTTTAAATAAATAGAAAAGAGGCTTTTTAATATGAATATCAATACACACAAAAGAAAAACGAATTTATAGGAGTATAGCTAGATAGATTTTAACTTTTCGTCGGTTCTATATTGTATAAATTATTTATTTTAATGTTCTCTTTACTGTTTTCCTTATAAATTATTTTTCTTTGTTTGTTATATTTTATTAATTGCCGCATGTTTCATGTTTTATTTATTCTATCTCTTATTTCATGAATTTTACAATAATTTTCCTCTCATATTTTTCAGCAAATTCCTTTTTTTTAATAATTCTTTGTTCTATGTTTATATTAATGTCTTCAAATTTCTGTACCGCAGTGTCTGCTGTGGCAATAGAGTCAACATCGGATAGTGTAGTTGACGGATGATTAGTGAGAACTAGATTTGCGAAGGTTGATAGATTCTTTAATAGGATCGGACTCAGAAGAGTTGCAGAACTTATGGGAAATATGTGTTGAGTTTCGAACTTGCAGAAAAATCTCTATCAAAGTAACTAACTGTATAAAAATTTGAAACCCGGAATAACAGTAACGTTTAACCAAAATTCCCATCGCTCTACAGATAAAGTGTGAAATACATTCTATTTATGTGTCAAACGGCCGGATTACTATAATGCGGAAAGATACTTGCATTCATAACTTCGATTGGATAAGTATATGACTCAGGGTATGAAGATTTTAACAATAATTATTTCTCGTATATATATATATATATATATATATATATATATATATATATATATATATATATATTGTAATTTAAAAATATATATGGCGATTAAGCTACACTGAATATTCGGCGTTTCATCCACTCTAGAACGCCTGAGGAGTCCTAGAGTAGATGAAACGCCGAATAAAGCCTGAGGAGTCCTACAGTGGATGAAACGCCGAATATTCAGTGTAGCTTAATCGCCATATATATTTTATAAATTACTAACTACCTCTACCCACGTATTGAACACTTTTGAAGTAAATACTTAAAGTTTACGCATGAATCTATACTTTCCTATATCAAGTTTATGTGAGTAAATTAAGTAGTTATATATATATATATATATATATGTATATATATATATATGCATATGTATGTATACATATATATATATACATATATTCAACTTATGCATATTGTTCTGTTTAAATATTGAGCACTCTTTGGTTTACACATTTAGCTTTTATTTTGTTTAAATAGCTAAACAATACTACCAATAATATATATATATATATATATATATATATATATATATATATATATATATATATATATATATACTAATACAAGTACCCGTCCTTGACTGTGTTCAAAAACAGCCTGCAGAAAATCGACTCTGATTTATGAAAGTATGATAGGTTATGAAAAGGAAGGGTGGTAAATTTGGGTTGAATTTGGGGGTATCAAACCAAAGCAAAATATGATGAAAGTAAAAATAGATAAACCCCATTATTTATTATACCATACCTGTTTACACTGAAACACTTATCACAAAATTATGTGGATCTATATTAAAAAAAAAAACTTGCTAACTTTGTGACTTATGTCCATTCTATGGAGCTCAGGTGCGAACGAACACCCCATAATTTTATTATACCATATTTCCTCAAACTGAAACATACTTATGAAAGTATACTTACGCAGATAGATATGAAAATTCTTTATTAAAGTTTGTGCATATTTCCATTCTATTTGAGGCCAGGCGCGAACGCAGACGCCACAATTTTATTATACCATCCCTATTTAAGTTAAAAAAATACTTATCAAAGCATTCTTATGAACATCTATATCGAAAACACTTGTAAACGTTTTTGGTTTAATTTTTAATTCTTTATAACCATACTTTGTTGACCAGGCGCGAACGCCGCCCCCACAATTTTAATGGACCACCGTTCTGCCTGATCAAAAATACTCATTCCTGTGTCTCGATACATATTCTATCATTATATGTAATCAGTGTTTTTTTTTTAAATAGTCAACAATATAGGAGCCTATTTGTGACCAGGCACACACAGAGACATTCAGCTTTATATATATATATATATATATATATATATATATAGTAAATTCGAGAGCGAGTGGATGCAGTGATTGCAGGTAATTAAATGACTTACTGACTAGATGGTTTTCTAACGAATAATAAAAAAATATTTTTTGTATAGTTTTAAAGGTTAAAAACTTAAAAGACTATATATATATATATATATATATATATATATATATATATATATATATATATATATATATATATATTACATGCTTGCGAAATCGTCAGTGAGAAGCGTATCAATATTTAAGCAACCTGCACGATTTAAACATGGATCAGGACTTACATTTTTCTTTTACTCATGTTCACCCCTTACGAAACATAAGGCGCTACTATTTACTATTTAATCTAGGAAAGATTTACAAGATATTTATTTATGTTACAATTACACTTGTCCATATCAGTACAGCCAGGGAAGCAAGCAGCAGGAAGGGAATACCAACATCTAGCTCTTCGAGGGAAGAAACTATTTGAATAGAAAGCTTTCTGGAATTTAGGGACATCAACAGTAACGTAGTGAGATCTTATTGCTAAGCGGGTTTGTCGGGGATATGCACGTCGAGGAGGTACAAGTGAAATAAGTTGATCAGAACACATTCCATTAAAATATTTGTAAAACAGGCACATTGCGCCGATGGGACAGGGGCTGGAGCTTATTTGATAAAGTGGGATCGATTAGATTGACGACTCTTTTTGGGACTTTATCTAAAAAGAAGAGACTAGTGGTAGATGCAGCAGGCCAGATGTCGAACGAATACTCCATGCTTGGCAAATGGTGGCTTTGTAAATTTACAGGATACTCTCAGGCGTGAATAGTCTTCTAGCTTGATAGAAAAAAACCTCATTTTCTTTGCTGCAGCCTTTGCAATATCATCTATATATTTGTTCCAGATCGCAATTCTACGGTAAGGTACTATTTGTCATGGATATAGGAGGTTGAAGAGGCGTCTTTTCTTTGTTAAAGGAGAGCAGCTTAGGTTTTACTAGCATATTATCAAATAGGTCGTGTACGAATTAGCCCATGCGTACAAAGTTATTTTAGCGTTGTCTTAAAAAGAAATGCTTCCCAACACCTTAGAAAATATAACCATTATGCCCTTTCTTTAAGAATTCAGGTGATAGATCATCTCCCTCTCAGTACAGACCAATAAGACTCCTTTGCAAATTATTTCTCTCTGATAGGTTTACAAGAGTAGTGGTTGATGGACAGAAATCAGAAGCTCTCAACATTAATGCTGGAGTCTTTCAGGGGCCCATCTTGGAATCAACCCTCATTCTGATCTACATAAATGATCTACATCACATCCTTATATCATTCGTAGAGATCTATGCTGAGGACATTACAATCTGGGATAGCGCATCAAATACTGTAAACGACCAAGTTCTCTTTGATTATCTATCCTCTGATCTTCGGCATGTGGTATAATAGGGAACGAGGTAGCTGGTTACTTTTAATGCACCTAAAACAAATCTCCTATCTATACATTATCTACGCTCTCGTGCTAATCTGGCATCGGTTGAAATAAATGGCTCTTGATTTAGGGAGGCCTTATGTTTTGACAAGCTTCTGCGCTTGACCTTAACTCCTGACCTGAAATGAAACACGTGTATCAAATCCATTGCCAAGGTCTCTTGAAAAATTGTGGGATCCTTCTACCGCTCCAGTAGATTTCTTACTCCTCATGCAATTCTCTACGATTGTAAAAGCCAGGTTCGCCAACGATGGAGTACTGTTGCCACATCTGGACAGGAGCTGCTAGAAGTAGCTTATCCTATCTTGACAGATTTATTAATAGACTTCCTAGGTTTGTGAGGGATGCCCTATTCTCTCTCCTGCAACCTATTTCCCAAAAACAGATGTTGTGAGTCTCTGCTTTATCATTATTTTCACGGCAAATGCTATGACCCCCCCTCGCAAAACTCTCACCTAAAACCCTTGTATAGCCAAAACCACAATCAATAATTTGCCAACCTTTTTATATGTGCCTAAACCTAAATGCAGATTCCATAAACAAAGCTTCTTTCTTTAAACTGCACGCCTCTGGAACTCTCTTCTGATTGCCTGCTTTCACGCTGACTACAATCTGATTGTCTTCAAGTCATACATAAACAAGCTCTTTATGAAACGCCCCCTAATCCAATTTACAAAATTCTTACTACTTATGTGTACTACGCCATAATCAGATTGATTAATGTATACCTATCCACCCTTATTCTCGAGTGACCTCCGGGTCTTGATTAGTGATGATTCCTGTGTAAAAAAAAATATCTCTCTCCTTTATATATATATATATATATATATATATATATATATATATATATAAGTGAACGTGTATGTCTGTCTGTTTGTCTGTCTGTCTGTGTACATTTCCCTACGCAATAACTTTGTCAATTTTTAGTCTATAGACTCGAAATTTAAAATACCGGGTACTGAGATTTGGGAAAATCGATGTGACGGGTGTCAGCCAGAAATTTGGCTGTTAAGGGGTCAAATTTCAACGATTTGACATTTAAGAACTCTACCAAACTCCTCCGACAATTGTGGGGTCTAGACACTTGAAATTTTAGATATAGGTTCCTTGAACATGGATCTAACTTAATAAAGTAATTTGACTCCGAAACAATAAATTTTAAGAGGTCATAATAGGGGTCAAAGTTTTAAAAAATTAACCATTTTTTGTGTGTTTTTTTCTTTTTTTGCACAGCATACACCTCCAAACAACCGAGCAAGGGGTCAAAGTTCAACGATTTGACCTTTGAGAATTCTACCAAACTCCTCCGCCAATTGTGGGTCTAAACACTTGAAATTTAAGATATAGGTTCCTTGGACATGGATATAACTTAATAACTTGATTTGAGTCTAAAACAATGAATATTAAGGGGACATAATAGGGGTCAAAGGATTAAAAAATTGACCGCTTTTTCTTTTTCTTTTTTTTTCTCAACATACACCTCCAAACACCCGGGCAACGCCGGGCTGAAATGCTAGTATATATATATATATATATATATATATATATATATATATATATATATATATATATATATATATTGTGATTTAAAATTGAAGACGCTTCCGAAATCAGCTAATGCAAGTGCTAAGTCTATTTCTATTTAACAATTTTTGTTTAGACATTTTTTATCCATATATAAATGATTTCTCTTTGGTCATTATAAACAATTTTAAAATCGGATTGTGTAGGTGCTTAGTCTGCAATAGGTTACAATTATTATTTTTTTCTTCCGGGAATCTAAACTGCATTCTTTATTTTTATTTTTGCATTTTGGGTTAATATTTTCTAATATTCTAGTGCTTTCGAAACGTCCTTGATTTACACTTAACTATTAAAAAAGCATGTTGAATGATTCGACGGTATATAAGCAGGTTCTAGAAAACTGATGTTTCGTTAAGGTTGAGATATCTGCAGTTAGTGTAATCCACATGTTAAATGTTTTTTACTTGTTCTTTGCATGTGTGTATGTAATCTATATAATTATAAAACTCAAATGACCTTGTAACAAGTGATGTCACCCACTTTCCCGTTTGCGATGTCCGGTTGCGCATGCGCGCATAAACAGTAACCGATAACAACGTAAACAAATAAACAGAAATCGCTGCTTTTGCAGAATTTTACCTGCGCACTGAAATATTAACGTTATTATTAAGAAATTCTTATTTAATATGGGAAAGGTGAGGATATTTTTCAACTATTCTGTATTACAAGTATACTGTCGCAATTTTCTTACAAATAAATCAACTTTGACTCGTTGACAACGTATTGTTTTGCTGTGTACGTTTTCAGCGTCCTAATTGTTTTTTTTGCATTTAAATTATCTGAATAATTGTTAGTCCTTTCTGCATTTTTTTACATCCTTCATTTTCGTATTACGTTTAAGTTATTTTAACGCAATTTTCTTACAAACAAATCTATTTAACCTTTGACAACCATGACAACATTTTACAACCTATTGTTTTACTGTGTACGTTTTCAGCGTCCCAATTGTTTTTTTTTGCGTTTAAATTAAACGATATATAAACATTTGAATAGTGCAGACTCACCTAAAAGTATGGTAAACCACTTATAATTCATTAGCTGTACGTTTTTTTTTCAAAATTAAATAATTATAAACACACAACTCATAGAAATCTATCTATATTCTTTTTCATTTTTAATATACTTTCATAGAAATGTTTCTGTTATGCCACAAACACTATTTTCTTTACGTCACAAGTGTCACACTCATACATTAATTCTATAGCTAATATAACATACTGACCCAACTAGTCACGGGTAGTCTAGCAATAATATAATAAACCAGTTCATTAACATTTAGTCTGTTGAGTGCACAGGCAAAGAACATGTCTCTCCCCATTGTATTTTCGTCATCGCTCATTGTTCAAGATATATCTTCGACGGACATTGAACAACAATAGTCTATATATGTGATATACTTGTATTCTTTATTTCCCATCGGAGTTGCAAAACGTAATTTGCTACATTAGTCTAAAGTGACCTTTCTCTTAGCTTTCAAAACACAATATAACTATATTTTATCACTCTCAAATTATCTTTATTCCGATGTATTCGTGCACGGCATTAAAACATACACATTATATATAATTAAAAAAAATATTATAAGGATTCATGTAAACATCTTAAGCAATATTTTGACACATTTATTTAAAGAGCAAACAAGCAAAGTACAGATAACAGCCATAAAAAAGAAACTATATTCCTACAAAAAGATTTCGAATATTAATCTTTCGTGCTAACTTGTCCAATATTTTCATGTCTGACTCCAAATTCTAAACTGTATACGTGTATTACTAATCTATTTCATTATGTCAATTACTCAGCACCATATCGCGTTATACTACGAAGGGCGTGCAATAAGTAATGCCCCTGGCCACTTCCCATAGCAGTAGAGTAACGAAACTTGGCACAGTTATTAGTCTTTCTCTATATAGGAACCACCCAGAGTTATGAATTCTTCTAATCGTTTGATGCAGCTCTGGAGACCGTTTTTGTAGAACACCGAGGTATCTCCTCCAACCACGACGTGATTTCAGAAATCAAAGCTGCATCATATGGAAATGCTTTCCTTTCAAAAACAACTTCATGGCTGGGAAGAGGTGAAAGTCAGAGGGTGCAAGATCAGAAGAGTAGGGAGGATAGGGGTTATTTCATAACCACACGCCCGTGCTTCTGATCTGGCGACATGCAAGTTATTGACCGGAGCGTTGTCCTGCAGGAGGAGAGTACCTTTGCAGATCTTGCCCCGTCTCTTGATATTGATAGCTTCCCTTAATTTCCTCAAAATTAAGCATACTAGGCTCCTGTAATTATGGTACCTTTGCCCGGAAATCTGTCATCACTACTCAGTCCCGGTCCCAGAAGACTGTGAACATGACCTTGCCAGCGGAGGGCTGCACACTTGCCTACTTTGGAAGTGGTGAGTCCAAGTGCTTCCACTACATAGACTGGATGCTGGTCTCTGTGGAGTGCGTCCTTTCAAATACAAAAAAAAAACGGATCACTGCTCGACATTCAACAGGCTACATTTCACACCTGACTCAGTTCAAACACCTGTAAAACAGAAACCACAATTTATTCAGACCTGTAATTTACCACATTACCCGTAGAAATATAATCATTGCATATGCAAAATTTCAGCTAGATCAGACAACTGGAAGAGTGTCAGGTGCATTACTTATTGCACGGCTCTCGTATCACTAAAATTATCTCCATTGTTTTAGTTGTAACATTCAAATATTTTTAGCATTCTTAAATAGACATCCCTGGCAAATTTAACCATAATATTTTTATACTAAAATATATAATTCATCTTTAAATTACAAGAAATCAAAGACAATTATCATAACAATCAGTCAGATTACTTGGCATCACCCGAAAGAACTCTATATAAAGCATATATAAAGAAAACCAAGTATTTATTGCAACTTACTGTTATTAAAAGTTTCTATTTTTTCTTACGCAAAGAATATAAAATTATATAAAATTAGTCTAATATACAGTTTACAACATATTTCCAGCTGCATATAACATAGTCGTTTACAAATCATATTAACTACTTCTTTGTTGAGTCCACATCGTAAAAAAATAAAATCATGGCGACGTTCCACCATTATCGAGCATCACGCTGGTATTCCGCTTTCTAAGCAACACGCATTAAATCTTATACTCGTGTAGCTGTTGGGATTTAATAAAGATTAACCATGAGAATAATTTAATAACAATAATTACAAAGGTTTGTACACACATATATACAACCGCGAGGGACAATTAATTAACGAAGACAATACGAATACCAAGATATTTATTTTTTTTTGTTTCGATATAAATAAATGCTGTGTTAATCGCCTCACGCAGAAGGGTTAACATGTCATAAAACCAAGAAACTAAAAAGAAAACAAAACTGTAATTCTTATCTTCTGAGTTTGTGTCGTTTGTTTTTCTAGTTTCACTTTCACTCTGTATTTCTAGCTTCACTTTCATTCTGCGTTAACTTTTCTGATCTTGTTCTTTTGTTCCTTCCGATTTCTTTTTTTTTTTCTTTTCAGAATTTCCTGTATAGTTTTCTTTCTTGGCTTCCCGATCAATGAACATCGACACATTTAATCATGCGCGGAAACAGATGATGACATTATCTTTACTTAAATGAATGCCCGAAATCAAATTACCGTTCAATTTATCTATTTTTATTTCTTTATCTCGCACCGTATACATTTATATATCAGAGTATGTATTTTGCTTTCACTTTAATATATATATATATATATATATATATATATATATATATATATATATATATATATATATATATATATATATATATATATATAAAATGCGCTATTTTAGAAGCGGCGAAATTTTAATTGAAATGTATTCCAGAAACAATATATTTTACGATATAAATATGTGGTTAGGTCTTTAATTCTTTAAGATGTTATTATAATACGATCCCGGCATATAATACATAGCGCAATTCATGAGTCTAATTTTCACAACTCTGCTTTATAAATAAAGCTTAATCAGTATTTTCAAACTTAAACGACGAATGAATTCTTTAGTGTCAAGGCTATCTCAAAGTAGATAATCTAATGGGTTAAAAAGGCTCTATGGGGTAAAGAAAAATTGTTCGTCAAATGCTCGCACTCAATAATATGCATATTCACTGTGTTGAAATCTTTGCGGTATGTGTTATCATCCTATGAAAAAAGTGAATTGTTAAACAGATTTGAACGTGTAATAATAAATAGTTGACAAATCTGCAATTAAAGAAATTGTATTTCTTAATTCAAAGCTATATATATATATGTGTGTATGTATGTATGCATGTATATATATATATATACATATATGCATATATAAAATAATAATTACAGTTACTTTTTGTTATCAACTAAGATTTATGACGTACCTGTAGTTTCATTTAATACTTTTGCAAGCAAAATCCGATCCCGCATTTTGTCAAATCCTACCCTCTGATGAGAAGGAAAGTAGTTCTTCGAAACTCACCTGATTAAGGATTATCCTTTTATTTAGTGTTTCCTTTTTAAAATTAAATATGTCTTTAACTCTATTCAAAGTGTCTTTGAACATGTTTTATTAACGAATTGTTTATATATATATATATATATATGTATATGTATATATATATATATATATATATATATTATTTATAAAACAGTAATCTACGAACACACGATTCGATGGTAATACATCTCGTCAGCGTAGATTGACTGTTTCGAGTATTGGGACCTCAGACTATATGTATTATAGTTGAGAACGTTAGCCGTTACGCTAAGAAGTCGTAGATTGTTTTTCGTGTTATTTTTACCGCTTTTCACTTATGTCGATATTTTGTTGGGTTTTTAAAACATATTACGGCTTATCGGGTCTCCAACTTGCGGATGACTAAAAATATGTTTTCTTTGAAATTGTCCATATTTTATGGAAGTAAACAAATATTTATCTATTAATTATTTCATATATAAAACAATACTCCATCACACATTTCGTGGTACTTCCTCTCATCAGCTGACCAACATTTGCATAAGATTAAAAGCGATAAAAATTAAGTCATCTAGATCGTTGCATAACGGTTAACACACTTGACCATAATAGATATGGTCTGAGGTTCGAATCCTAGAAACAGTCCAGTTACGCTTACAACAGCCAGTGTCCCGAAACATGTGTTTAGATGACTAATTTTTAAGTAAAATAATACATACATACATATTTGTCATGTGTGATTTTCTAAGACGCCATAAAACGTATAATCTTTAAAAAAATAAGCAAGCAATCGACTTATATTTATATATATATATGTATATACGATTCCCGATTCCGATTCTTTTGAAATATATACCTATTTAATTAGTGAATTATTGTTTTTTATAAATTTAAAATTTTAACATAATCCCCGATAATTTCCGCGTATAGTTTTTTCTTAAATGTGTTCCGTGTAATTGATTAAAAATGTAAAAACTAAACAACATTTATATTGATTTGTAATTGATTGAAAATTGTAACGCTATAAAATATTGATTTTGATTTGTAAACAAAGCCATATTGTACCATTTTGTCATTAGTTTACAGCATGCTACATGCTACTTTAACATTTTCGTAAACGGTTGAAAAAAAGTCGACGATTGAAATGTAGAAAACGACGTAAGAACATTATATTTAACAACGCTCTCTCTCAGTGTTACGAACGACTTTCTAAATAATAATGCTACTATTTAGAAAACAATTTTTAACATGGAGAGGGCGTGTGTTTTGTGAACTATTCATTGCTTTCTTTCTATGAATGAAGTGACACTTGTTTTTAGTTATAAAAAATGGTGGATTATTAAGTTTATTTAATTTGCTGTGTAACAAACAAAAATAAAATCGAGATACAAAGGAGCACTAGGAACAATTCCGAAAAACTTCGAAAAAAGAATGTCAGAAATTGGAATCAGAGGAATAGCTGCAAAAATACAACGAGTAACGATAATGAAAACGGCTGAAATATTAAGGAAAACCCTTGAATGCGGGGAATAATAAAAGAAGACACTATAACGAAGAAGCGTTACAGGGAATGAACAAAACCGAAGCTGCATATCTACAAGTACTACATCCCCATAATGCAGCCCCCCTTGTTGCATCGCCGTTCCTCCCAATAGAAAAGTGATACCAAAGAGCCGAGAAGGGTCAAGAAAGATTGAAAGACCGAGGAGAGAGCGCTGGCCAGACTTCGGCTGGACAAGCGCGAAAGAACTGGGACCATTCAAATTCCAGTATAAACCAATGACCACTGCCAGTGAGAAATCAATGGTAAGAGGCTGTTGCGATGACGTAAATTCATTTGCAAATGCTATCAAAGGATGTGGAGAACAGCTGGCCGTATGGGGAGACTTGTTGTCACTCAGCTTCCAGAGAACACCACAAGTTTCCAATCAGATCGTTTGTTGACTTGTGTGAAAGCTCTATGTTAGCCAATAATAATAGTAAATGTAGATGAACACTCTCAGCTAAACCCCTATTTCAAAATGAAATGTTATTTCTATAGATGATTACGTGTGACCCCCTAAAAAAATTGACCGACAGAAAAGTAATCATTTTAGTATTTAGAGTAGGAACTCAGTTTCGAATATGAATTTAACGTAAAATATTCATCATTTCTATGCAATTCTAATTCTTTCTTGATGGTTACTAAATTGTTTACCACTAACTAAATTTCGATTTACAACGTCCTGAAATCATGCGTAATCGCTTAAAAAAGGAAACATTCTCCTGAACAAACGCACATAATTTATCTCTAATACAAAAAAAGAAATAATTTGGTTTTGGTTAACTGACCTAACACATTAGAATGTTTCGCAAGAAGACGCTTATTTTGCGTAAAATGTATGTATCAAACAGATACTGCATCTTTATTTCCTAAATAAATCGTTTTGTAATTATGAGTGTTTATAGGTAATGGTTTTATTTAATTTTTAACAGTTACGTGTAAAACCGTACTTGTAAATACTGTATTCTCATGAAATTATCAGTGTTTTCTTTCTTCGTTTTCATTTTTCGCCAATCGCAATTATAAATTTTTGTTGTAAAAATAAATATTTTATTTGCAATTGTTTAGGCTATTGCATGTAAACAATCGAAAAAAAACAGTATAGCGTATAGATTTAACGTAAAATCATCATTTTTTTCAAACCAGAAAGTCTTTTAAGAACAGGTGACTGATTTTCTTTTTTTAAATTATGGCCATGTTCATGTTCATGTTTCAACTGCAGTATAAAATATTTTATTGTCAAAAGTCACAAAAGACACGACCCCTATCCTACTACTAACCCTAAATCCGGCTGATAATACGAAAAATTAAAGCGATTAGTAGTAGTTTTAAATTTTTGTCTCAGAATATCGCCGATAATTACTGATATTAGATAATCGAAATCGTTAAAGCCATTATTCAACGTCCTCGCGTAGCAACAATGATAGATCAACAGCCGTGGGTAAGTTGGTAGCGTGTTTTTTTTTGTTTTGATTTATTTATTTATTTTGCATGACGTAATTAGTAGGTTCAAACTCTGCACGTAAATATATATTTTTTTCATTAACTACAAAGAATTTTATAAGACTTGAAAATGTATGTGTTTTTTTTTTGTCTTTTTTATTGCAGGAGATGGTCTGTACGTTTTTTTTTTTTCGTTGACTGGAAAATATATATATATATATATATAAAATTATTGTATAAATGAACAGTAGAGCCTCTAGAGCTCGATGTAAAATAACATATTTTTTGACTAAATTACTGTATGGAGACATGAGAAGCTTCCTCCCCGGGCGATTACACGTATTTCGATTGCAATAAAATATAGGAGTGTGAAATATTCCTTGATCAACATTTTATCCCGGGCAGCGTCAGTTCTCCCTGCTAGTATATATATATATATATATATATATATATATATATATATATATATATATATATATATATATATATATATATTCGTTTTGTGTGTTTGTTTGTACTTGTATAGTTTCAGGGCATTTTAAATCTTTTATAGCTCGAGGATAACGAGTCTGTATTAAATAGTTATAATTAAATACACGCGTTCACCATAACGAAACTTTAATTCATAGATTACATTTAACGGCGTATATAATCTCTCATTACAAAGCTTAGCCGAAAACGGGGCTACAGCTGCTAATTTAATTATCCGTTATATTATTCAGGGAATGTTGAGTATACAACTAACATCTAAACCAGTGTAATATACAAAACCCAGAAAAAAAGTCATATTTAATTTCTGATTCATATTTACTCGCTTATGCTAAATGCAGCGGGTATAAAAGAGCTTAGAAACAACAGGACTTATATAGAAAGCTAACTATGTATGCGTGTAAGAGATTTCAGCAGATAGAACATAATCTAACTAGTTTTGAACGATTTATATACGCTTTTTGTTTTGATTATTTTAAATAACAAAGAACAAACAGAGACACCTCTATACATTTGTCAAAACCTGTTAAATTCATGTATGCATGACGATGAATCCTGGAGGATTGGAAGGTACTAGGACTTATGCTAAAGATGGCGATTTCATCAGCCAGTTCCTGCCAGAAGTGAAGACTCTTATTCGGAAGCTGGAAATGATCAAAAATAGAATAAAGAGACAAAACGAACGTCTATTTTATTTAATGAAATATACCATCGAGAAAAATACTGCCGAAATATACATACACTTACATACATACATACATACATACATACATACAGACAGACACACACAGAGACATATATATATATATATATATATATATATATATACTTTACGCGTTAATCCCTGTGCGTTATGATCACGGAACTAATGTTTGGATTGAGACAATATACCTATACGAGATACATCGATATTTAAGCGATCCATTTAATTTCCTTTTATCTCTCAAATGCCATGTAAGTACAAAACAATAGACAATAATTACTTAGATATGGATGTACACTTGACGATATCAATATGTCAACATAGGAGTCATGATTTACTGATATGCAAGATGATTGCCGCATCCTCAGCGATGATTACCGTCTCACAATTCATGTACTGTATAAAGTATCCTCTCATGTGTCTTCAGGTTACTTTGAAGGCCAGCAGTAGACTTACAAGGACGATGACATAATATCTTAACGGGGTTGATTGGACCCGGATGATGAATATTGTCTTTGTGTACAACCACGTGCCTTTTCAGTCCAGATGTAGAACGGCATACCTTAATGCAGATTACACACTCTGTGCTATGAGGTTGCTGAGGAACATTGAATGACGATAGTCTGTTATTGTAAGACTTCAGGTTGCTCACATATCTTGCCTTTGAAAGTAGAACGCGAAAGCATGTTTCCCAGATACAATTTGTAGGGTTGCCTGGGAAAAATTCCAGATCTCCTCTCCGAAGAGCCCTTTTCAGCTTTGCACGCTCCATCCTCTTGAACTGAAGACACACATTCAGTTTTTACCATTAACCGCCAAGCGTTACGATCAACCGCAGTTCTTACCAGGTGTTGGTATTAATATCTATATCCCTAATAATGCTTTGAAGGCCATCCTTGTAGCGCTTTCTGGGTTTATGTTGTGGACGCTTACCACTCGCAAATTCTCCGTAGAATAGTCGGTTTGGGAGAGGATCATCACCCATACGTACAATGGGACCTGCTCAGCGCAATTAGTCAGTGGTAATCATGATGTCAAAGCTCAAGCACTGTTATTTTTTCTAATACCTCTGTGTTCGCTATGTGCATTTGCAAATTGATATAACAAATTTTCTCAGACACTTAAATGAACATTTTTTTAGAACCTTAATGTATCTCTGGTGGTTATATGCATAGGGATATATATACGGGCGTTATTAAAAAAAGTAATGCTTCTATATTTTCCTACTGAATTCATCAGAGGTAATTGCAACTTGCATTGTTATGATGACTGATCTAGTGCACTCATGACCTCAAATTCAATTTTTGTATTGTATATATTAGCAGTGTTAGAAAACAACGTCTGCTTTTGGTGTGCTTTATAGGCAGCGATCCGCCCATCTAGCGATAATATATGCGATCCATATCCAGTTTAACGTTTAAACTTTTAGAAACCCGCTGCAGATGATATTAGGAGTTGAGTACCTCGATTTCATGTTAGAGAGCAAGATGTGCGTGAAAAAGTTCGCTAAGGATAATTTCTTACGAAATATGAACAATAAATTCTAGAGGACAATATACCTGGTTTTACGACACCACTCCCATTTCTATAGCACTCCAAAGTTTTTTTTCTATTTTTTAAATAAGAGGCATGGATTTTAGAAAAAAAAACAATGTATCTATATATATAAATATATATATTTATAAAACTCAAATAACATTGTAACGGTTGTTGTAACCCAACATCCAGTTTACGACTTTCAGTTGAGCATTCGTACATAAACAAATAATCAGTGCGAGAATCAAACGTATTGTTTTACTGTGTACGTTTTCAGTGTCCAAGATTTTTTTTCGCATTTTAATTATCCAAATAAACAACTGTTAATACTTTCTGCATTTTTATACATCTTTCATTTCCGCATTAAGTTTATGTTATTTTAATTCAATTTTCTTACAAATGAATATACTTTAACTCGTTGACAACCATAAGCTCATTTTACAACGTAGTTTTACCCACCACCTCCATTTTTTTTAAATATTCTCCGTTTGCTTATACACCTTTCTTAAAAATATTCAAACATTTTCTTCTAAACTACTAACATGAATAAGTAGCTCCAAAAATATGTTTTTTTTTAATTTACGTTAAAAATAAATAATCAACGCGACAATAAAACGGATAGTTTTACTGTATACGTTTTCAGCGTCCCACTCATTTTTTTTCGCGTTTAAATTAAAAGATATATATTTTTGAATTTAACTTTAAGTATTATGGTATCTTTTCATTGCACATTTACCTATAAGTATGGCAAACTATTTATAATTTAATGGCTATACTTTTTTTATAATAAACAATTATACACACAGCGACTCATAGAGATTGATATATATTCTTTTTTAATTCTGTATAATTTCATAGAAATGTTTCTGTTCTGTCAAAAAAAACTAGTTTTTACGGTACAAGAGTCACGCTTATACATTTATTCCATAGCTAATATAACATACTGACCCAACGGCTCACGCGTAGTCTAGCCTAGTCTAATATATATATATATATATATATATATATATATATATATATATATATAATTTAAAGGAGATTAGAATAATAGTCTAAAGAGCTAAGTGTATTTTAATGTAATAGTGAAATTACTAGTTTAATTAAAATACAGGAAATGCTTGTTGTAATTTAGATATATAATAAGCTCGATAGTTAAATGTCCTAGAGCTAATTCAATATTAAGTAATGTGATTTATAATTTAAAAGTTTTAAAATTTTTAAAATTTAAAAATCAAAATTTAATTAAATTAAAAATCAGTTTCATAAGAAGGAACAACAACAAAGTCAATTATCTGTACGATCGTTTCGGAAATCCGTGCTTTTTATTTGTGGTATACATGAAGTCACGTAGAATAATTATACATAGTTTTTTTGGTAAGCACGGTCTCCTCATCAGCAAATTTAGGAGGATTTCTATTGAATTGAAAAGACACCAAAAATAAACCTAGCATTAAAAGTAAGGCAGATGAATCTGAAAAATTGAAGTAAAAGGTTTGGATATAAAATTTATAAGAAAATTAATAAGGAAATTGGTATAGGTTAGAGATAGAAATGAGTAGAAAAAATATATATATTTTTGAATTTACATAATAAATTTGATTTAAAAATAAAGAGTTTTTTTTTTTTTTTTTTTTTTTTTTTTGCAAGTTTTTAAGGGGAGATAATTGTCATGGCTTTATTTATTATTTGATTTACGAGTCTAAGGGCGGTAATTGGTTTAACTTAATTTATTAAAAAAAAAAAAAAAAAAATCTATTTTTACTAATGAGTAATTTTTAATGATTTAAGGTGGTTTATATTTATTAAATTTAAACCAACGTTTATGATTACACGACAGAAGCTCGTGTCTTGAATTTACTAGTTTGGTTGTGCTTTTTATATCTTCATATTTTAAAATTTTTACGGTTTCTTTTGTACATAATAAATAAACTCTCTCTCTATAGATATTAACTGTAGCGTCTCTAAATCAAAATACGCTAACGGAAACAATTTACTGCACGAGCGTCGCCCTTTTAAAATTCATCATTCAATAAAATAAAAAGCTATAGCAAACATCTAAATGACTACTTTAAATACAGTTCCTGATTTCAAAAAAAGAAAAACCAAAAGGTAATTATATATCTATATATTTTTAAATCAAATTTATTATGTAAATTCAAAAATATATATATTTTTTCTACTCATTTCTATCTCTAACCTATACCAATTTCCTTATTAATTTTCTTATAAATTTTATATCCAAACCTTTTACTTCAATTTTTCAGATTCATCTGCCTTACTTTTAATGCTAGGTTTATTTTTGGTGTCTTTTCAATTCAATAGAAATCCTCCTAAATTTGCTGATGAGGAGACCGTGCTTACCAAAAAAACTATGTATAATTATTCTACGTGACTTCATGTATACCACAAATAAAAAGCACGGATTTCCGAAACGATCGTACAGATAATTGACTTTGTTGTTGTTCCTTCTTATGAAACTGATTTTTAATTTAATTAAATTTTGATTTTTAAATTTTAAAAATTTTAAAACTTTTAAATTATAAATCACATTACTTAATATATATATATATATATATGTATTACACTATTTAATGTGTCACTGATTTATACTGACAGTTACTTCAAATTTGTCATCGAATTTCAATGATTCGCTTTCAGGTATCAATTACTAATAAATGAGAAAATGATAAATAAAAACATCCTGCAGTAACCCCCATATATATATATATATATATATATATATATATATATATATATATATATATATATATATATACGTGTGTGTGCTCTGCGTCTTTACATAAGCGCAGTAACGTTTTGCTACTCAGTTTTCTTTCATATAGGCTAGTCCGCCTGAGTAGGTCTCTAGTTGATGTAAACTAGCTGACCGAAACATGTCAATGACTCTTTAACACTACATTACTGCTTATGTTAAAAATAAATAAAAATATACTTTGCTGTGCTTCGGTATTGAGCACTCTTGTATTAAGCTTGTTAATTTTAACAGGTTCACCTCAGAAAAAAAATTGTAATATACATTATTTTACACTTTTCTATTAAATGGTACCTTAACAGTATCATTTAAAATTCAGATAACCAATTATTCAGGTCCTGGATATGACCTTAAACTATATCCGATGGTGAATCCCCAGCTTGTGGGCTTTTGGGTGTGTGGAGTCGCCCTTTAATTGCATTGCTCTCAAGTCCACTCTGATCCGGAGTGGCAGTACCTGTTAGGATATCAACTATGGGTTAAATAAAAACAGAGTGAAAAGACAAATATATTCTATTAAAAAAAAAAGATACTTCAAAATGCACTGGATTCAGCATTAAATAACCTTAAAAGGGTTGATATGCCGTAAAACAAAAACAAGCAACCAACCAACAAATTATTCAAAACAACGACATAATAATCCTGAGATAAATGAATTTAAAGCTATGAATGGGGAGAGAAATTGCTATTAAAATTTTAAATTAATTATAATCAATATAAAGTAAAATTATATTGTCATAGCCGCTTCTCTCGAAAAAGTAAAACTATATATATATATATATATATATATATATATATATATATGTGTGTGTGTGTGTGTGTGTAGGGGTGTAAATATATTATAATATACATGTAATTATATGCCTGCTTAATGAAGCGGATTATTTATGCATTTGTATTTTTCTATAAATAATATATTTATGTTCATCACCAAACGTGTCAGCAAATATAACGCGTAATTCTGCCTTTTTCCACTTTGAAATAAGAGTGAGAGAGGCTGCAACTAAAAAATCTGACTACCAAGTAATATTTATCCAATATCATTAAATGGTTTCGGAGAATATCTATGTACATTATAAAGAGTCAATTATATTTTTTAATTCCATCGGCATATACATTGTATAATTACATTTGATTACTTAAATAGATTGCGTTTCTTGAAGTATTAACTGTGCTTCATTGCCTCCAGACAAAAAATGCGAACATTTGCGAAATATTTTTTAAAAATTTCCAACTAAGAGTATCGGCAAAAAGAAAGTCCGCAATATATATTTGCAAGTTTTTCAGAAACTGCAAATTTCAGTTAAATTTAATGTAACTGTTTAAACAAAATATACCTCATTTTATTGGCTTTTATTCTTCTATGATTTTTCCTGTTCATATTTGATTTTAATTGAAATATTCTAGTTGTCACGTCAATTAAAAAAAAAAACTACAAATTGAGCAGGCACAAAGAAAGCCCGCAGAATGGAAAAAAAGTATTATTTACATGTAACTTTAGGGCATTAATACAGAACAAATAAAACAGAAACACAATGAACTAGTTAATATTTAGTAGCATAGACCTTCTGCAATTTGACAGCCTGCAATATTTTGCAATGTTCCAGGAAATGGCATCCCACTTTCCTTTCATTTGCGTCCGAAGTTCTTCCAAATTTAAAAATTTATCATTGTGTAGCTCTTGCTTGATGTAATGTCATACGTTTTCGATAGAATTTAGACCTGGAGATTGTGCAGACCAATTTAAACACGGAATATGATACTATTTCAGGAAACTGTTGACATTGCCAGCTGTGGGAATGGGAGCATTATCTTGCATGAAGATGGGATCATCATCCAAATTTCGACCAAAGTAGGATATAAAATGCTTAGTCAACATATTAATGTACTTGGTCGAATTAATTCGATCTTGCAAACGAAAAATGGGCTCTGGACATTTGGTACTAATTATGCTCCACACCAAAACTGAACATCCTCCACCTTGAAGTGTTGGAACTGAGCACCTAGGCTTAAATTCTTCGTCTTTCCTCCGACGGACGTACTGCCTACCATCACTTTCTAGCCTATTGAACTTTCTTTCGTCGCTAAAAAGCACTATTAACCAATAGGAAGTGTAACGATCTTCAATGCATCTGACGAATTCTAGACGGAGCTTTCCGTTCTTTACAGAAATCATTGCCTTGTGTCTTGCAACACATCCTCGCAAATTAAATTCATTTTATCTGTTCTTGACAATAGAAAAATTGCAATTTTTAGAGGATTGCACTGTTGTTGGATTTGTGGAGTCGTTTCAAATCTGTTTCTTTGGCTGCCGAACTTGATAGCATTGTCTTCTCTGTCAGAGGAAACTCTAGTACGACAAGATTTAGGGTAATCACGATCACTGCCGGTGTTTTCGTGCTTTTGCACAGTTTTTCGTACCGTTTTCTTATCAGATTTCAATCTGCAGCCAATTTCTCAATAGGATAAACCACAAAGCTGGAGATTAATGAGTTCTTGGCGATAACTAAGAAACCTGAAACAACAACAATTACGATTAGAAATGCTTTGTTGCCTGTTGATGGATATTTTAAACTGATTATGGGCGATAATTTAAGCCGGTTTTAAGCCAATTCTTTGCTGAGGACTTTTTTTACCTCCTCAATTTGTAGTTAGTTTTTAAATTGACGTGAACACTAAAATATTTCAATTAAAAGTCACATATGAACAATTAAAATTAGAACAGAATTAAAGACCAATCAAATGAGGTATAGTTTGTTTAAAAAGTTACATAAATTTTAGCAGGAATTGTAAGTCTTTTCAGTAAGTACAAGTTCAGACTCTTTATTTTCCGGCACTTATATATATATATATATATATATATATATGACTTGGAAATTTTTTCACATAAGAATCTCTATAAATCAATTTTGGAAAAAAAAATTAAATACTTGCAATCGCTGAAAAAACCTCTTATCTAAAATTAAAAATAATGACTCTTTTTAAATGATTATAAGCTGTTTACTATGAATACTGTTGGGGGTATTTAAAAATAAACAATATTTAATTATGATTCCCCAGCAGTGGTGTTAAAACATCACGCCCCTCAATAATAATGTTAATGGATCCAGTTTATATATTATGCACAAGTGAAAAATAAACAGATTATGTTTCGCAACTGTTCGCATTTTCTTACTCTATCTATCTCCCCTCTTTCTCTCTCTCTCTCTTTCTGTCTTTTCCCCTCTTTCTCTTTATATATATATATATATATATATATATATATATATATATATGTATATATATAAATGTATGTTTTCATATATATATACATATAAAGTTCTGACAATGTATATGCCAATTAAGCTACACAGAATATTCCGCTTTTGATCTTCGTGAGAATTCGTCAGGCATATGCCTGTATTAGCCTGACAAATTCTCACTAGAATGCGGAATATTCTGGGTTGCTTAATTGCCACATATATTTTCATAACTTATTACCGAGGTCCACCTATCTGTGTAGCACTGTTGAAGTAAATACTTACAATTTTCGCATGAAATATATATTCGTATATTAATTTATGCTATTAAAGAAAGAAGTCACATACACATATACATATATATATATATTATATATATATATATTAAATGAAGTAGTCATATATATATATATATATAATATATATATATATATATATATAAAACAGAACGTCTGTGTGTGTGTGTGATCACGAATAGGCTCCTATATGTTTGACTATTATAGAAAACTGATTACATATATGATAGAAGATGTATCGAAACGCAGGAATGGGTGTGTTTTATCTGGCATAATGATGATTCATTAAAATTGTGGGATTTGTGTACGCCTCAAATACAGAAAGTATGGAAATAAAAAAAAAATTTAAAAAAAAAAACGGTTACAATTTGTTTTAATCTAAATGTACATAAGAGTAATTTGGTAAGTATGTTTTAACTTAAATAGGGAATGTATAATAAAATTGTGGGGTCTGCGTTCGCGTCTGCCCTACATAGAATGGAAATAGGCACACACTTTAATACATACTTTTCATGTCTATCTGCATAAGTATACTTTGATAATTATGCATCACATTGAAGAAATATGGTATAATAAAATTATGGGGTGTTTTTTCGCACCTGACCTGCAAAGTTTAACAAGGTTTTTGTATATAGATCCACAGAATATTTTGATAAGTGTTTCAGTGTGAACAGATATGGTATAATAAATAATGGGCTTTATCTATTTTATTTTTGATTTCAACATATTTTGCTTTGGTTTTGATACCCCCAAATTCGAAGCTATCTCTTTGCCACCCTTCCTTTTCATAACCTATCAAACTTTCATAAATCAGAGTCCATTTTCTGTAGGCTGTTTTTGAACCCAGCCAACGACGTTACATTTGCTAGTATATATATATATATACATATATATATACATATATATGTATATATATATATATAATATACTATAATAGAAAGCTGAATGTGTGCATGTGTGTGTGTGCGCGTGTGTGTCTGGTCTACGAATAGGCTCCTATATAGTTTAGTATTAAAAAAAAACTGATTATTTATAATGATAGAAGATGTATCAAGACTCAGGAATGGGTATGTTTGATCTGGCAGGACGGTGGTTCATTAAACTTGTGGGGGCTGCGTTCGCTCCTGGTACACAAAGTATGAAAAAATAATTAAAAATTAAAAAAGGAAACGTTTACAAGTGTTTTTGATATAGAGGTACATAAGAATACTTTGATAAGTATGTTTTAACTTAAATAGGGATGGTATGATAAAATTGTGCCGTCTGCGTTCGCGCCTGGCCCATATGGAATGGAAATAGGCACAAGCTTTAATAAATATTTTTCTTATCTATCTGCGTAAGTATACTTTGATAATTATGTTTCAGTTTTATGAAATGTGGTATGATACAATTATGGGGTGTTCGTTCGCACCTGATCTCCATAGAATGGAAATATGCCACACATTTTAACAAGATTTTTTTTAATATAGATCAACAGAATATTGTGATACGTGTTTCAGTGTGAACAGGTATTGTATAATAAATTATGAGGTTTCATCTATTTTATTTTTATTTTCATCATATTTTGCTTTGGTTTTGATACCCCCCAAATTCGAAGCTATCTCTTTACAACCCTTCCTTTTCATAAGCTATCATACTTTCATAAATCAGAGTCCATTTTCTGTAGGCTGTTTTTGAACCCAGTCAACGACGTTACTTTTTCTAGTATATATATATATATATATATATATATATATATATATATATATATACATATATATACATATACATATATACATATATATACATATATATATATATATATATATATATATATATATATATATATACACGATGGAATTTATTCATAATGCCCGTCATTTTATTTTGTTTCTTTTGCAGTCACGCACAGGTTTAATCGCTCTTTTAAGGAGATTATCAACGGTTGTAGAGGTTATATCAGACTAGAAGCGCTTTTGTATGATGTTCTATGCAATGTGTTCTACCCATCTGTTGCTAACCTCGCGGCGCATTCAACATGAATACATATTAACTCGAGATCCCATACGCATGCGCATTTACGGGTCAGGTCAACTGCACCCACATTCAAATCTACGTAATTTGGCTGTCCATTGAGCATACTTAAATGTTACTTATTGGGTTTGGACGAATGAAGTTGATTTTAAATTCGCAACTGTAACGAAAGAAAATATGAAATAAAAAAATTAGTTTTTGCTGATTTGAAAATGATAAATATGTAATTATAAGGATATGATTCTACATGAGCCGAAAAATTAATAGAATTAATATTTAAAACGATTTAACTAGTTTTAGATTATTTACTAATGTCAAATAATTACTTATGGTGATATGATTCTAGTCGAAAAGTTAAATGAATGATTATTTAAAACAATTGAACTAATTTCTATACAGTTATAACTTCACTAAGATGCCGGTCAGCATTCCCCGGTGGTAAAATACACTTTAATCTCATATTTTGATTAATACAGCTTTCGCATATATTATTATATTATATCGGGCCCAATATATATTAATGGTTTAAAAAGTAAAAGAATAAATAAAATACCACCACCAAGAAACGAAACCAAAACGTTTAGCTTATAATTTACTTTTTCCTTTGACGTTAATTCCTGAGCTATGAAAACCTGTTTTCTGCAAGGTTTAAAATTAAAGCATATTAATAGTTGCTACGTTACGCATGCATATTCGTAATGCTCTTGTTCCATCTTCAATATTACAATATCTATTATTTTTTAAATTTTCACAGTTTTCCACAGATAGTTCCCGGTTAACACCAAATATAGAGTTTTTTCGTTGGTTCGAATACTCTATATATTAGGTTACATGTTTATAGACAGAGGAGTTTGGTAGACAAACATTTTTAAACAAATATCCCTACGAATGCATAAATATACAAGTTAGAAAAACATTTCATCCAAGGCATGAAAATGTTAAACAAAATGTTTAAAAATAAAGATACATGATTCAATTTGAAATTTCTTTATCTTCAAAGTGCACTTTTATAAATTTCACAAAGTAAGGTATAACATTTTAATTTAAATTGAATAAAAAAATTAACTTGGATTCATTTTATGTAATGTACATTCTGTTGCACTTTTGAAAAATATTTAAAATGTTATATCTACATTATTAAATGCTAGATGAAAGATAATGCTTTTGAATTGCAACAAAATATACAGGGTTCAAAAGGTGTAGGGTAAGAACATGGGATTCCACGCCGATACAACTCTTTATGTATGACTCTACAATTTGATTGACTTGCATGCCCACTAGCATCATACGGTCTGGTGCCAACATTCAGTCAGACTTCAAACCCAGATGTGATGTTTGTTCCTTTAACATTGAGTGCATATGTGCCTTCTTTATCAGAACATGTACTATCCATCCTCTTTCTTCCAAAAGTTACAATGACTTAAACTCAAATGAAGAAAGTTGATATCAATGCTGGCTAAGCCTGAAAGAAAAAAAAAGATGCCTAAAGAAAAGGAATTATCAAAGAACAGTGTGGAGAGCACCTGACATCAGCTAAATATCTGTAGCACCTTAAAAAAGATGAATAAGAGAAAGCAGAAAAATATGGACGGGTCCTTGAGAGCAAATGCAGGAGACAGGAAAAGAATACCAGTACAAAGCAGCCAAAAGTACGTGTCAGACGCTGGGATACGATAGCTACAAAAAAAAAACAAAAAAAAAACAGGGATTACTCAGACATTGTTGGCGAACCTAAATAGATTTCATCCAAAACCAAACGAAACATTCTATTCTGCTATGTGCAGTGAATCTTTTGTGGGAGACAATTGGCAGTCTCTGATCACTTTTCTCTTTCCCAATCATGAATAATCTAATTATTTGATGTTAAATAAATACCCCCCTTACTAGTTTGCCTTATTGCTATTTTCTCATATAATGTAATCATAAAATGAAAGGAGTATAATTACCTTATTTTCATATGTATTCAATTATTTTTAAGTACATTTTTATACTTTTCTGTTTGTAACTATTTATTCTAAATCTATTTTAATCTCACTGAAGTGGCTGTGTTTTTATTATATATCTATATCACCGTATCTTTGTCTAACAACAAGGGTGAACGTTATAAACTCTCAGATGTTAAAATATAAGAATCACTCCAACTGACGATATTCATGACAAATAACACACTTTACCTGAGATTTCTTCTTTCAAACTGCTCGGGCTTACATTCACGAGCAATATAAACTAAAATAAATACGCCCAAGTGGACTTATGCCTTGCTAGGGGTGAACGTGAGTAGAAAATGAAACCCCTAAATTGGATTTCGTTTGTTTGAGGTTGATGATACTCACACATTGAATTTATATTGGCACTCTAACGTCACCACAATTATGAAATTGCTATATTCGGGAATCTATCTAAAAAATCGATCATACACTGTCAGCTTATCCCTTTCATTGTCCAAAATGCGTATGACTAGTCCACTCAAACAAAAGTGATGACGAATGACTTAATACAAACTTTAAACGAACCTGGTCATAGATGCTTATTTAGATGACGACTTATATATTTTTTGCTGTTAATGTTAGTACGAGTCTTAGAGTGATAGATACAGTCTTAGGATAGATGGACGCATAGGTGAGATATAGACAGGGTATATATAAAGAGAGGTGCACCAAGCCTGTAATTCAACTAGAAGTTATGAATATCTTAATAGATAGACCGAGAAATAGTGTGTTTGACATTTACGTTGACAGTTGTACATTTTTATAAACACAAAGTTCATATTAATACAATTTCACTTTAACAGTGTTATCGTGATGATGATTTTCACAAAGTTCTTATAATATAAATATACAATACCTATTTTGTTGAATAACAACACGAAGACGCATATAAAAACACATGATGATACGTTTATTTCTTCTTCGACCGGTCGGACATGATTTTGTATTTCAGGTATTCAAAGTTGTTACATGGTTATCTCTAAACCCTCTCGCTTCCAAAGGGAGCCTTGACTCTAACGGAGAATCAATTTGCTCTCCCCTGCTTGTCTGATCTGACTCCCTTCTCTGGTTTCCCCTAACTTACTGATTCTGATTCTGAGTTATCTAACTAATTCATAACTCATGACGTCACTACATGAAGCAGGTTCCTCTCAGACACATGCTCCTTACAAAGCTGGCCCTCTAACACTATTTTCGTAACTCACTTCACAAACAACATTTACCATTGTCCGTTTTAAATTCATTATTTTAATTTCCATTTTTATTAGAGAAACAAAATTCATCATTACATTTCTTTTTCAATAAACAGATATCTAACTATTTTGTGTGAGCTAAACAATGGTAATTCCACATTCCTTATTTTCAATACCATTCTGAATTTATTTTAACTTATGATTGGAATTCTCAATTCCAAGTATAGCTTCGCAAGTTCGAATCCATGACTATCCTGTTTCATATTTACATTTAACTAATTCATTTATCATGTAGGAGAAAGTCTCGCTAAACAAATAGATCATGCACTGTCAGCTCATCCCTTTCATTGTCCAAAATACGTATGGCTAGTCCACTCAAACAAAAGTCTGTCACACATTGTGTTAATGATCGGGTCGGTTTGCGATTTTCCGATCACTCGATTGTATCTATAAAAGTTAAACAAATATAAACGAAAACAATTTATATGGAAGAGTCGCTTAACGCCAATACTGGGACAATCCAAAGGCTCTTTGTTCCCAAAAGTATAAGCCTGATATAGCATATGGCTAGACAGATTGCGAAACTACAAATATAAACTGCTATATACCCGTCAAAAGTGCTAACGAAAAACTAATAGCAAGCCAGGGGACACCCAGGAATGTGCTGCCCCCATTTAACAAAGAAACAACTTCCATGGCTTTAAAAGTAGTAGATGTTTTAAAAGTATATAGCTTTTAGAACTCTCAGCAACTACTGCAAAAAGATCGTAGAAAACGAGAGTGACATTCTCAGTCCATCAGGTAAAAAGGTGGAACACATGTTTTTTTTTTACCTAGTAATCACCACTTATCAAGGCATATATACCACTCGAGGATAAGAGTTTAGAGTGTACAATAGTCAATTGGACAATATATGGATCGTTAGTTATGGAAATTCGGTAAATGTGTAAATTTAAGTGGAACGGCTCATCAAGAACTTGTTTACGTTGGACTTGAAGACAATCAGATTGTAGTCTGCTGGAAAGCAGAAAAACGGAAGACAGTACCACAGGCGTGCACTTCTGAAAAAGAAGCTTTGTTCATGTAATATGCGTTTAGGTTTGGATAAAGAGTGTGGGGAATTATTGATAGTGTTTTAAGCTAGGCGAATGTTTCTTATGAAAGTTTGGCAAGGGAGGACCATAGATTGAAGCTCAGTCGAGCACTTGCCATGAAAATAACGATAAAGCAGAGACAAATTCGCAACATCGCTTCTGTGAGATAGAGGTTGCAGAGAAGAGAAAAGGGCATTTCCTACGAGGCTATTAAGTCTATTTTGAACTCTATCAAGGCAGGACAAATCCTTTCTAGCAGCTCTTGCCCAGATGTTGCAACGGTACTCCATCTTTGGACGTATATGGCTCTTATATAGATAGAGAATTGCATCACCAGTGAGAAATCTACTGGATCGATAGAAGGATCCAACCATTCTTCCAGGGGTATTGGCAATAGATTTGATGTACGTGTTGCATTTCAGTCCAGGAGTAAAGTTCAAGCCTAGAAGCTTGTTCTCATGACGTCTTTCAAATAACAAAAAAGTCTTGAACAGCTGCATGCACTTTATCGCTACCATCATTAACGTATCTGAATTGATTTCTTCAGCATCAAACCAAGCCATTGATTTTGAAAGAAATATTTGTCACAAACTCAAGATTAGGGTCACTTATCTTCCGAATTTCCTATCAGAACGTAAAATAATGTAAGCGACATCGTAATACATTCACACGATTTTGACATACTTATTGATGAGCACAATCCGGTTACAATACTCAAAATCTGCAACCAGATGTCAATAGCTTTACATAGATAAATTTCCATTCTTAATGGGTTCAGGACTTTAAAAAAATTCGTCTATTTTTTTTAAAATGAGAAAGTGTATTATAAGCGTGAGGATTACTTGTAAAAAAAAGTAATATTAATAAATTAATGACCAAACCAACAAGTTCTTTTCAAAGTAGGTCATGCAACACCCTATTTTCTTTATAGATTGACACATTGTGTATACATTGTTTAACAGATTTAGGGGTGTTGGTAAAGAGAAGGAAACTAAGAAGGGGTGGGTTCTGAATTTCGACGTATATAAAGTCTAGTTAACACGAATTACATATAAATATTTACCTGCAAATCCCTTACGGGGTATAAACTTGGAAGGATCTGAGAAGCTTTAATGTAATATACTAGCAGTTCAGCAAGGCTTTGCTAAAGTCTTAATAAAATTGTATTTTTGGTTAGTAAGACAAAAAGAGTCCCAACGGGTATAGAGATACGTTTCCGTTTTTGGATGTTCTTGTGTCCAAGATATCCTCGTGTTTTCTTACTTCTGTTTATCCTAAACCAACTTTACCGGTCTCTATACGCGTTGGGATTCTTTTTGTCCTACTAAACAAAAATACAATTTAATTAAGACTTTAGCATATAGGGTCTTGACGATTTGTACTAAAGTTAATCTGGATGACGAGCTTAAATTTATTACCACGCCCCTTTGTACCAATGATTACCCCTTAGATAGTGTTGAAACTACTATTAATAAAAAAAAATTCCAATTTTTATAAACCTAAAGAAATTATAGTTAATAGATGTCATGTTTACCTACATCTACCTTGGCTAGTTTATATCATTGACCGATTTGCGAAGCACATCTCTTTGTCTGTGCAACGGCGTTATTTTTGTTGCTTTTTCAAGCAGACGTATGTTGTCCATTCGAAACTATGTCCCCCCCACACCATAATAATTATATTATTTATTTATTTAAACGTAGTTGCAGTGTGCACTATGTTGGGCGAACATCGCAAAGATTAGATACACGTTTAAAACAACATGTACCATCAAAGATTCGTTATGCAAATTTTTGACTATTGGACGTTCTGAATAATACGTATGGTTCGGCAATTTGCGACCATCTTATAAATGACCATGCGTGTGCCACGAATTTCAGTGCTGGCATAATTACGATCTTGAATATGTCACACTCGCCCTTTCATTAAAATTCTAGAGACGATTTTTATTAAGTCTTTGAGACCTTCTCTTTGCAAGCAAAAAGAAAATATTTTATGACTTAATTTGGGCTCTATGTAATTTTTCCCCGATTTATTTTCGCTTTTCTTCCTCCTCCACCATATTCATGATTTTTTAAAAATCCTATTTTCCTCGGTTTAGCCCAGTTGAGCTAGGAACGAAACCAGTTTAGCTAAGCTTTATTTTAATTTTTTATTTTTTAAATAATCAAGTTGACTGGTCTGTATTTAGCCATCATTAAATTCTGTACCCCCTGAAAAATCTATATATATATATATATATATATATATATATATATATATATATATATATATATATATGACAGCCCCTTTAAGAAATTCGTTTCTCATCATTGAGCACTTTCAGCTGAATTAAAGTAGGTCAATGTAGATCTTATGCATAGATCATCGTATAACGATTAGATCACTCTATGGCTGACGTAAATGAACATTAAAAAATTAAAACGTTTAAATTCGACGTTATTTCACGCGGTTAATGGTAGCCGAATCGATTAGGTATTCGCTAATTGAGCCAGAGATGTCTCGTGATGCGGGATTCGAATCGTTCGACTGGTATTAATCGTAACACCCTGCACTGAAGATTCCCGAAAGGATGAAACACTAGTGTCCGCAGGTATTTAATAATTATTATAATAAAAAATAATCATATATATATATATATATATATATATAAATATATATATATATATATATATAGTTATATACATATATATTTAAAAGTTTGACTTATGTCAAGGTACCCCACATCAAATATTTTATGTGTTTAGACCCAGAAGTGGCGGAAGAGTTTGGTAGAGTCTGAAAAGATCCACTCTTTCAACGTTGAACACATGCCAGCAAATTCTTCTCCCAAATTCTGATTTAAACGCTCGCTGACTTCCTGACAATAATTTTGAACAAGGGTTTTTTGCAATTATGTTTGTTGTTCCTTTGTTATTTATTTTTTCTAAAATCCGATTGCTGCATCGGAAAGGCCAGTTAAAAATACATAATATACTTTGTTATTTTCTTTAATTTAATCCCTTTTTTAGAATTTATTAGACAAAATTTAACTTTTATTTTACCGTGCCAATAAATATGATCATCACTGTATATATTCATATATCGATTTTGCATTGTATATATATGTATTTCTACATTATACATATATATTCACACACACGCATATATGAAAATACACACATATTTAAATATTTATATTATATATATATATATATGTATTAAAAAGAAATATTATAGCTTTGTTAGTATTAAGTATAAAAAACCTATAGCTACAAAGTAAGTTGCGTTATAAATGAACGGAAGTCTAACGAATAATAAATATTTGTATATTTATTTAGTTTTAAATCATCTCATATATAACCTCGTAAATAATGATACCATGTTTTATATAACCGAGATTTTAATGATGCCTGCAATATTCCGGGAATAATATACTTTATTAAAAATAAAATAAACCTAAAACATGTCGGAAAAAGCTACATACCGATGTTGATGTGTGCGTCCGTATACGCCTGAGATTCCTGATAAAACACTTTCTCGAAAATTTAAAATCTAAGCCTATATCTAACACAACAGTTTGTGCTGATTGTCCCCCAACAACTTTTTATGCACTATATCTATGGTTGAAACATCTTGTCGATTCCTCACTGGTCAGTCGATGGAGGATATGTTCTAAATCAAACTGTATAACTTTTCGTATGGCCGATTTGCAAATATAGACGCAGTGACAAATAAATAGTAGAGGGTGAACAGCTTATAACGATATACTTTTTTTTCTATTTATTCATGGTAAATCGTGTGTGTAAACATATACAATGCTATCTGAAAGCCGTCGAAGTGTAAGCTGTAAATGAACTGATACCGTTTCGTCGCGATCGATATGTTATTAATCGCACGTTTTTCATGATCGTTCGAGCAAGAATCTAGATAAGCCATTCGGATGTATATATGTATGAACTCTATTTATTTACTTTTTCACAATAATATGGAATAAAAATATAAAAAAATAATAACTAAAATTATGAAAATTAGAATATAAAAACACTCAAACACGCCTTAAGCAAAGCAGTACACAATATACATCAACATTTATTATCAAGTTGACAAGAATGTTCTTGCGGGTTTTTTTATAAACTTTTAAATTAAGACAAACATATCTCGTATCAAACCAAATATTAATGATCGAAATAATCACCATCCGAATAAGCAAACTTTTACCAGTGCAGAACAAGTGTATTTATGCCAGTAATGTAAACACTTGCGTTTTTTGTGGTGATGAAGTCGCTGAAGGCATTTTTTGTATTACCTAAGTGATTAAAGCATTGCTTACGCAGGAAGTTGTCGAGATGCTGTAAAATGTGACAGTCTGTCCTTGAGTGGTCTGGAGAGCATATAGGATAAGGCAGAGTTTGGTAGCCCAAGTCTGCCTACTTCTGCGGAGTCGAATATATAACGTGAGGTAGGACATAGTCGTGGAGGAGAATTGGGCCTTTTCTGTTAACGAATGCTACGTGTTATTGTCAAAGTTTCTTATGCATTTCATCTATTTTCTAAGAGTAACTCTCCGACGTAATAGTGTCGCCGGTATTCAAAACTCTGTAATGGAAGAGACCCGTCGCAACCCACCAAATAGTTGCCATGAACATCTTTTGGTAGAACTCTTGCTTTAGGAAGTGTCGTGAAGCTTCTTCGTCCTGTAAGCACTATTCTTAGCGTTGCGGTGTTCGCAAAGAATCCACGTTTAATCGCAAGTCACAACCCAGTCGAGATACAGGTCGTTTATTTTTAGTAAAACAAGCGAACATAGCACTTTATAACTTCATTTTTTTTAATTGTCGTTCTATTCCTGGTCCCATTCTGGGCTACGGCTGTGTAAGCCCGAGTGAAATTACAATGCAGAATATTAAACAATAGCCCAAGCCGGTGAATGTAAGGCAAGTAAATCGATATCTGGATATGGCAGGCTATTATCGGAAATTCTGCCAGTATTTTCCCAACATCGCGGTGCCCCTGACAGAGATTGTAAAAAAAGGAAACATATTAAGGTGGATATCATAATTTCGAAATTCATTCGACCAAATGAAGCAATTGCTAAGCCATGCACCAGTATTGTAAGTACCAGCCTATAATATACATTCTCTTTATCTACCGACGCCGGCGAAAATATAGGTTGGTTTTGTGCTGTCTTAGGCGGATTGTAACGGAAACTTAAGACCAATCATTTATTTCTCAAAATAAATAAATAAAAATAAAATAAATAAACTGAATAAACATCAAAAGCAATATTCGGTTATCGAACATTTTTGTGGTTATATGAACGTGGAAAAGTTCGAAATATATATTGCATCGGGGAAGGCCCCCACGAATAAATATATATATATATATATATATATATATATATATATATATATATATATATATATATATATATATATATATATATATATATATATATAGCGATGATAATCCATATGCCTTCTTGAATGGAATAAGAAATAAAAATAGCCGGTTTCAAAACTGGTTTCCTAATTTGCAAGAATATCCCTTACAGAGTTGATATATAAAGTGACAGATAATCTGCTGGCAGATACGCTTTCTCGGTGTCAATAACAAATATGCAAGAATAGAAAAATCCCACAGAGCAATCGGTCCATAGTCGAAATTATTAAAAACAATCAAGGTTCTAGACTTAAAGAAAAAAGTAAACCGTTTTTCTTCTTGTTAAGATGCCATGATGCCTGAAGTCAACCCCAATACAATATCTACTAGTGGCCAATAAGGTTCGTTAAAAACGCCTAACCAACTCTAGCGAAAAAGAACAAAAGCAAAGACAATCTTCATGATTTACATACCCGTCACCAAACGAAAATAGATTATTCCAAAAATCACGTACATTGATTAAGAGATTTTGTTTTTTATAACTAAGAAAATCAAATTTTACGATATTTACCAATAAATAGTATATCGTAGCCACTACAAGGCTGATTTTGAGGTCTTATTTATGGAGGAGTTTTTAATGAATGGTAGGTTTTGAACATAGCAAACCGAAACAAACGAAACTCGTTTTCTCATATAATTTGATTTTCTTAGTAAAAAAAAAAAAAAAATAAATAAATATTTGACCAATTTACGTGAATTTTGGAATACGGAATTCCGTGGCGGGTAAGTACATTATAACCATTTTTCTGTACAGGATGGAATGATAAAATTCGGGCAGTTGTCAGTCAGTTACTGTTAAGCACCTGCCCAGTCCACAACTTCCGAATGATTTGTGGACTTCGTTACCAACAGGCAACGTAGGTAAAAGAAGAGAAATTACACAATTCCTCGCGTAAATCGGCTTTATTGTGCTCGAGCATCTACATTACATGGACCATCTTGAAAGTGACTGTCAATTGTTCCATTTATTTTTCTATTGCTGTACTTTGGAATTTAAATTGCCGACTCGTATATATTATGAGTTTCGAAAAAAAAATGAAGGATTATGTTGCCTTTTTTTTTTCAAACAAAACTTGTGGCCCTGTCGGTGGGGCATTAGAATACCCCGACTGCCTCCCTGTAGAGGGTAAAAGTCCCTCAATGGGGCTCCTGGATATGACCTTAAACTATATCCAGTGGTGAGGCCCCAGTTTGTGGGCTTTGGGGAGTGTGGAGCAACCCTTTAATTACCATTTCTCCCAGGTCCACTCTGACGCGGAGTGGTAGTACCTGTTAGGGTTCCAACTATGGGTTAAATAGAAACCGACGTGAAAACAACAAATATATTCTATTAAAAAAAGTTTTCTTCAAAATCTTTGGATTCGGCATTAAATAACCCGAAAATCGTTGATATGCCGTAAAACAAAAACAACCAACCAAAAATCAAACACACTTGTCGTCTTTACGTTTCTCTAGTTAGACATTTTTATGCGAAACTTGTATAAATGCATCGATAATTGACATAATCTATCCGAAGCTCATAGGAAGCATTTCTAAGTGAAAATCCTCATAACATATATGTTATTATGTTGTCTGGCATATGCTCCCTCTCAACATGCGCATTATTTCTTGTTTCTTTGAATATTTAGAAATAGGAACGCAAAAGGTAGAAGTAACATATATGACATGATTATGCGGAGTATTTATAAACTATTGCTTACACTTGTATCACATTTTTGGCATAATTACTTTGAGCTTATCTACCCTCATTGTACTATGCGTTCTGTAGTTGTTCCTTGGTCAAAAGCCTCGTCTATATCATGAGCTATTCAGCGGCTGTTCGGTCTAGCTTTAACAGAAAGAACATTGTGCAAATTTTTTTCCATCTTGCATTCAATGTTCTGAATAGAAGACGGTTTTGTTTTTATGCGATTGTATTTTAAGCGATTATATACAGCATAATCATGTTGACCCACCGGTGCCCGCTGGATCACTGAAGTTAAGCAACGTTGAACCTGGTCAGTACTAAATGGGTGACCAATTCTGACTTTTAGGTGATGTATGTGCTCTCCACTTATATTGGCATTGTTTCCAGTCGTCCTGGCTTTCTCCTTACCACTGAAGTAAAGCAGTGCCGATTCACGAGAGGTGTCGTTATGATTGCGCAAACCTTGCCTCACAATTACACTAGCTACTGCTTCTAAAGATTATCCTTTGTCTTTTAAGACTGAACGGAACCATGGATGGAGTTTAAACGAGTAGATAGATCCCAACCCACTTCCTTTTAAAAGGATATATCGTGCAAAGGTATTATAACATTAAACTTACTTGAAAATACATCATTTGAAATCAAACGTATGCAAGAACGTTCTTGTCCACCAAATATGGCTCCAACGGAGTAAGCGGTAACCTAAGTTGTAATGTGCATATTATGTTACAAAGTGATCAAAATATGTGCATTACTTTATTATAACGCTCACATTAAGTTTATAAGTGCGCATTTTTATAAGCTTCCCCATTTAGTTAATGTGTCTGAAAAAACTTGTACCCACACGAAAATATGTAATGCATGCATTTTAATTATATTAGAAAATGATTAGAAAATAATTGACATTGAGCGAAGCTGGCGTTATATTAAGTAATATCTTTCTTATTAAAAGATTTGATTCACGTCAAAACTGAGATCTAAATGAGAAAGGATGAATTTTGCTGAATGTTGTCTTCTTGTTCTGAGAAATCTCGAGTTGTATACGTCAAATTGGAAAAAAAGGTAGTCTAAAACAGGAACATATCTCCTTAAATAATGCAACGTAAAAACTTAAACCAGATTTTGAACAGGACACACACCTTGTTTTGTATAGATTTTCGTTTTCAAGTATATAAAACTACATATATCGTGAAAGCGTAGTGATAGGTTGATGCGAAAATGTCAGTTTTTGATGTGGAATTGAAAACAATATTATTTTAATATCAAGCTAATAATACGGTTGCAGAGTATATGTCGTTTTACATCATGCATCCAAATTTATATGAAATGTCATATCATAGACAACATAGCAGCCAGTGTGATTTTTTTATGTGATATTAGCAGTAGGCGCTTGCCATTGCCGCTCGTAAAATCGGGTTAACATTCTCATTAAGGCAGATTTCGTATCTATTGTTACAGAACAAAATTTAACACCTCACACGCACACACACACACACAGTCACGCACGTACCCCCCATATATATATATATATATATATATATATATATATATATATATATATATACTAGAAGGGTTGCCCGGCGTTGCTCGGGTTTTTGGAGGTGTATGCTGTGCAAAAAAAGCAAAAAAACAAAAAAAATGGTTAATTTTTTTAAACTTTGACCCCTATTATGACCCCTTAAAATTTATTGTTTCGGGCTCAAATCACTTTATTAACTAAGATCCATGTTCAAGAAACCTATATCTAAAATTTCAAGTGTCTAGACCCAAAATTGTCGGAGGAGTTTGGTAGAGTTCTTAAAGGTCAAATCGTTGAAATTTGACCCCTTAACAGCCAAATTTCTGGCTGACACCCGTCACATCGATTTTCCCAAATCTCAGTACCCGGTATTTCAAATTTCGAGTCTATAGACTAAAAATTGACAGAGTTATTGCGTAGGGAAATGTACACAGACAGACAGACACACAGACACACAGACAGACAGACACGTTCACTTGTATAGATATATATATATATATATACATATATATATATATATATATATATATATATATATATATATATATATATATATATATATACAAGGAGTCCGAAAAGTCCGGCTATATTATGTAGCCAGACTTTGTGGAAGCATCCTGTAGATTATATATATATATATATATATATATATATATATATATATATATATATATATATATATATATACAGGGAGTAACCGCTTGACCCGGTCCTAAAATACGCTTTTTATGATATTTTAATTCGTCCAGATTTCGGATGTATTATTATAGAGTCGTGAGTTCCAAAGTAGAAAAAATACATGTGTGCCATTGTCTAGAAACGAAATCGAAAGCAAAAATGTCGCATTAAAAGCTCGCGATGTTACCACTGCACTAACGAGACGCACATTGCTACTGATTAAAAATGAAAAACAAAGCTGAATTTACAAAATTATGACGATTTTCTTCAATTATTCTTATTTTTACGCCTTAAAAAACTATCAACTGGAAAAAAGACTCAATAAAGAACGGTCCATAAAAAATATATTTCCTCAGTGAGCATCTGTGATCTGATCCCTGCTGGCTTCTAAGTAAGACTTCTCGCAGTACCTTGTTATTTTAAGCAATGCCTTTTCAACTTGGAGTCGAGAAATGTCTATCATTATTCCATAAACTTATTAAAGTGTGTGAATATATATTTTTTAAAGTTTGCAATATATTGTATCTGTTATTTTTTATATGCACCGTGTAATTTTTCTTTAAATAGAAAATATTCTTGTATATTTAAAATGAAATTTTGATTTCAATCCTCCAATGGTCGATGTTTGTGTTTATTTAAAATACTTTTTCGATTAGCGGGCTAATATTTTTATACAATGCAAGCAATATATATTATATTATCTCTTCCACTCTAGTTGTTTGCACTAGATTTCGAGTTTATTTATTTTTTCTGTTTGGGTTTTTTTATTTCTATAATGCAAACTTATTTCTTCTTCTCTTTGACGTCCTCATGGTTACTTACAGATTTTAACTCGATCAACTTAGAAGAATAAATGACCGTTATTTTATAAACTGAAATGTCTTTGTTTTACCAGTTTTTTGAGTCGATGATAAGTAAATGGAAAGCATATTTTAAAGCGATAATAATTACCTACATACACTAGTGTTTTATTATTTCGGATGTAATCAGTGCAGGCTTTCACGATTTACAGCGATCAATGAAGTCATTTCTGACTCCATTTGTAAGGCCCAAATACATTACGCCACCGTTAACCGCGAAGAATACTGATGAAATTCAAGCATTTATGTTTTAATGTTTTTTAACGTTTGTCAGAGTGATCCAATCATTATATAATGATCTGCGCATGCGATCTAAATTGACCGAACGCTACATTAAACTGAAAGAGCTCAACGATGAAAAAACGAGTTTATTAAAAGGGCTAACATAATTATTTGCTATTATAATTAAATACCTACATGCGCTAGTTTTTCATACTTTCGGGAATCATCAGTGATTGCTGTTGCGATTATCACCGGTTAATGGACACATTTCTGACTCCTTAGTAAGGAGCTGATCCATTAGGTCACCGTTAAACACGAGATATGCTGCTGAAATGTAAAAAAAATATTTTTAAATGTTTTTTACGTCTGTCAGAGTGATTGTCAAGCAAACTTAATTGAACGACGTTAATTCAATTGAAAGTGCTCAAATATAAGAAACGATTTTCTTATATATATATATATATATATATATATATATATATATATATATATATATATTACTCGACTTATTTATTTTATAACATCCGATTATGGTTCACTTCTTTCTCATCATGTATATATATATAAATATATATATATATAATTATATATATATATATACAAATATATATATATAAATATATATATATATATATACAATATATATATACACATATTTACATATACAAATATATACATATACAAATAGATACATATACAAATATATATATATATATACAAATATATATATATACAAATATATATATATACAAATATATATATATGTACAAATATATATATGTACACATATATATATTTATATATATATATATATATATATATATTTATATATATATATATTCTGATAAGAATACGCAAGGAAAATATCAGATTATGAATTATTAATATTGAGATATAAATTTCAATTATTCGCGCTAAACGAAATATTTCTGTAAAATACACCGACATTTAAGAAGTGATTTGTATGATAAATAAAACTTATCGTTATATATATATACATATATATATATATATATATGCCGCGTTGTTATACTTAAAAAAACAAAAAAAATGGTACTTAATAAGGGAAATGTTATTTAGAAAATATATTTTCCAATTAAGATGTATACACTTACTCTTGTATTATGAGCCTGTTTTAAAAAGTAAAGTTTCCTTATTTTTATTTTTGTACTTGACTGAGTGCCTAGCTTTTTTTTTTAGGTGTTAATTGATAAAAAAAAAAGTATGTAAGTAGCTCATATCCGTACAGCGATGGAGAAAATGAATGTTAAAAATAAAATCGTTACGTCTTTGCTGTTGCGCCCATCACCAAACAAGAAGTGACGAATGTTTGAATTCAATCTAATCAATCGAATGGAGGTAGATTATTTTTCGAAAATATCGGCGATAAAAGCGTCCACTCCCTGTAGAATAGTGCGCAATGTAGTTGATGGAATTAATGTTTTTAGCCAATTCTTCGATATTTGTCGTCACAACAATACAAATCTCGTGAAAATCCGTCGCATCTATCGAAAGGTTTAAACAAACCTAACAACATACATACGTACATACATTTAAACAGATAGGTAAAATTTATATATAGGTGAATCGCTCAGAAGATTTATAAATTAAATTATTCTAATAGCTGAACTTATGCATGAATTACTAAACATTTTACTCTCACAGCTGCAAATCTTAATCATGCTGGATTTTTCTTTCTATATTATAAAGTTAGATCTAAAAAAAAAAGTAAAAAAACAAACAAACAAACAAACTCGTGCACAACAACTGAACATCCAAACCAACACGACTCATTTTTTTTCCTTTGCAGTAAATGCTTGAGCTATGAAGACAAGTTTGCTGCAAGACTAAAAATCAAAATTTGAATAAATAGCTATTACGTTATGCATGCATATTAGTAATGGCGTCGTTAGACCCTGACCTGACAAATTCCATCTTTTCATATTTCACACATTTCGCGACGATTTTCCACGGCTAAAACACACATGTAATGTTTCGCGTGGGTTCGAATACATTATATTTTAATGTTTCATATCTGTAGACTACAAACTGTCATACGAGCTTGGTAGCAATTTATAAAAACATATATATATATATATATATATATATATATATATATATATATATATATACGCATACATAAGTATATATATATAGAAAGATGTTTGTATTCCCTATAATTGTTTACAAAAATGTTTACGCCAATATAAATCGTGTTGAATATCAGAAATAACATAATAAAAATCCTGTTGAATATCAGAAATAACATAATATAAATCGTGTTGAATATCAGAAATAACATAATAAAAATCCTGTTGAATATCAGAAATAACATAATATAAATCGTGTTGAATATCAGAAATAACATAATATAAATCCTGTTGAATATCAGAAATAACATAATATAAATCCTGTTGAATATCAGAAATAACATAATATAAATCCTGTTGAATATCAGAAATAACATAATTACACGTGATAGTTTACTAAAGATGCCCATCAAAAAAAAAAAAAAAACAACAACAAAAAAAAACGAAAAAAATACGGAATTTATTAAAGTCAATGTTTAACAGAATATGGGAATTAGCTTCATCTTTTGTAGATGAACGCAATTCCACAGCGCATATATAACAATGTTGCATTTCCTTTTTAAATAACTAGAAAAAAAGGTATTTAATATGAATATCAATAAACATACAATCACAAATTTATAAATGTATATATATATATATATATATATATATATATATATATATCTCGTTGACCACTTTCAGTATTAATAAAGTCCGTCATATATTGATTAGATCACTCTCCGATTGATTATTATTATTATTATTATTATTATTATTATTATTATTATTATTATCAATAATAATAATAATAATAATAATAATAATAATAATAATAATAATCAATGTTTAATTTCAACTGTAGCTCTCGCGGTTGACGGTAGCCGAACGGTTCGGCTCCTTGCTAATGAAACCAGGCATGACTTCTGTTGTCGGGGTTCGAATCTCCCGACTGGTGTTAATCGTAACACCCTGCAAGAATGATTCTGGAAAGGATTAAACACTAGTGTATGTATGCATTTAATAATTGTTATAGTAAATAATAATGTCAGTTCCTTTAAGGAACTGGTATCTTATCCTTGAGCACTTTCAGTTGCAATAAATCGGTCAACTTAGCTCATACGCGCAGATTGTCATATAATGATTAGATCACTCTCTGACTGGTGTTAAAAGCATTTAATAAGAATACATGTTTAGTTTGAACCTTATCTCTTGAAGTCAACAGTAGCCGAATGGTTTGGCCCCTTGCTAATAAAGGCGGACATCACTTCTGTTGCCTGGGTTCGAATCTCTCGACTGGCGTTACTCGTGACACCATGCACTGATGATTCCTGAAAGAATGAAACACTACTGTATGTAGGTATTTAATAATTATTATACTAAATAATTATATATATGTATATATATATATATATATATATATATATATATATATAGAGAGAGAGAGAGAGAGAGAGAGAGATAGAGAGAGAGAGAGAGAGAGGGGGGAAGAGACACAAAAATGAACAGAAGGAGATTGATACGGAAGTGTGAGAAAAACGCGTATTGTAATATATATTCGCAATGTTTGAATCACATCCAGATTCGTTTCAATAATAAAAGTCTAAGACAAATATTCACTGCATATCGTACGACTTTCATAGAGTGCATATATAGTTAATTTAGGAAATAATAGGACAAAATACATCCATTTAAACAAATATTACATTGGCAATGTGTTTATAATTCTATATTCTTTTAAAATCAATAATATTATTATCAAACTGATTAATTATTGATCATCTAATAACGACTGTATTATACACACATGGAGACAATGCGTTTAAAATTACGATATGACACGTAAAGCTGGAGGATCAAGGTATTCGATGTACTCCAATATTGTGTATGAATCAAAGCAGTGCTTAGTTCGAGACATATGCTGAAGAATAAAATGTTTTCATTGAATTAAATTATTATTATCAAGAAGTCAGTGATGTTTATTCGGTCTTCCTTAATTTGCAGTGTTTTCTCATGAGGCAAGTGCTGTTTTGTATACGACACGTTTGCTTATCTGAACAGTATTCTCTTATCAACATGTCAGCGTTGGTTTTAAGAGGTGGTGATACGATTAGATTGGTAATAACAATATTGGAGTCAAATGGGAATTCGAAACAACAAAAATAACACAGTGTGAACACGCTTAAAACAACGACATTTTGAGTACATAAGTATCTATATTGCGATTTATGTTCAATTCTTCTTTTAAAAGGTATATATCTTAGAACAATCGTATCTCCGACTATTTTATAAACTTTAATAACGACTACGGCTATTTTATAGATTCTATATAAGCCCAGGCAGAAACACGTATTTATATTTATGTTACATGATAAGGGCTGTCCCCTTTTCATGTAAGTATAAAAATAGAGAGGATACTTAATATGAAAATAAAATGTGAGAAAGCAGAATTCGAACTTTGGATATAAGTTTTAAAGAACAATAGGTTTAAATGGAGTGTCCAGTAAATTGTTAATTTTGATGAAATAAATAATAAATAAACTATTCAATTGTTAGAAAGAATGTGGATAATAAAATATGGGTTACATAAATTAGATATCTAGGTGGAATTCCTTTGTAAAAACATAAAAGAAAAAATGGGTTATTGGGAAATCATAATGTCGGAAACGTGCAAAGTCGCGCATGTTAAAACACGTGAATTTTGCTCACGTGGCCAGACATGCATGGATTTATCAATATAGGAAGTGAGAGTTAGTTAGTTAGTTAGAAAGTTAGTCAGTGAGAAACTCAGAGAGGGTCGGGGAATTCGAACGTCTAGGAAGCGAGACGGTCACTTTGAAACTAAAATGTGAAGCTTTGAATTCTTGATGAGAAAACCACGGCCGGCCGTGAAGAAATAAACCCATCATGTGTTTTGATAAAGCTCGTCTTTGTGTTTGTGATTCTTAGAAAAAGGTAAAGTGAAAGCTTATTATATGTCTGTGTTATAAAATGTCGTGACATACACATCTCATATCCACAATGTTAATCTACATCTCATATCTACACTAAGACTGTCTGAACACTATCTCCTCACTCTAAGAGCTTCACATAGCAACACATCTATTAACCTAAGAATGAACATATTTTTAATATATATGAATCGTCATAACATGAACAATCTCTCACACAACATCCCTCTCTAAAACTCTTTCAACATCTCTCTCTAAAACTCTCTCTAAGACTAATAAGACTAAAAGACTATATATATGAATAAGACCCCTATATAACATTTATTTGCTTCGCCACCAAAGCAAATTAGGCACAAGGCCGTTTTTAATGTGGGGTATAAACCAGCTCCAATAAAAGTAGGTAAAAAGGGAGCACTCTGGTCACCAAAAATAATAATTATCCTAATATAGGGGGTTTCCCCTCCATTGACTGGCACACATTATTTTAAGTGCAGCATCTGCAGAACAGATACTACATTTTGATCCCGCACGTATTTGTCTACATATAACCCGCTCCCTCTTCTCGTCTATTATGTTTCAATTGTTTCGATAGTTTTTCATGAACATGTTGATATATTCAGGTATTATAGAAACTTTTAAAATTCAATTGTTATATCTCACTTTTCCAGGTAGCGACAAGACGAAATCAATTCTACAACTCTAGCGTTCGTCTGCGACTGATTCGTTTTTAATTCTGTGGCGCGACACAACTAGTGGTTTGATTGAACGAATGGTGTTTAGTAAAAAAATGATTTTTTTGATCTACAATGGTATGTGATTAGGTAATTAGTTTTCCAAAACGTCAACTGATGAGTTTTTTAAATTTATTTTTTAAATCTCTTAGTCAGTGACTCGCTGTCAGCGTGCTTCTGTCTTCTTACACCCAGCCACTGCCACGTATATATATATATATATATATATATATATATATATATATATATATATATAACAGTCATAGCGCCGCTCAGCGATTTACAGTTTCGGAGCAGATAGAGTTTGAAAATATATATATATATATATATATATATATGTATATATATATATATATATATATATATATATATATATATATATATTAAAACTGTATCCGCTTCGAAACTGTAAGTCGTTGAGCGGCGCTATGACTGTTATATATATATATATATATATATATATATATATATATATATTTATATATATATATATATATATATATATATGAGCGTGTGTGACTATACATATATCTTATTTATAAACGACTATATGTCGGTTTGTCTTCCCGTGTGTTTCCATATATATATATATATATATATATATATATATATATATATATATATATATATATATATATACGTGCTGTTCTTTTATGCGACATTTCCTTAATTTTTTTAGTAAGTAAAAAACTTGTTGAACACTAGTACATGCATCTTAGTTTATTTGAAATCTTAAACTTTTAGTCGGTTTATAGACCGGTCAGGTTTGTATAGTGGAAATGACACCAGTTTTTACTGCTACAGATTCGGTTTCGATTCTTGATAATGGCACCTAAATACATATTTGCTTTGAAATCACGACTCCCTAATAATATATACGAAATCTAGGCAAATTAATATAATAACTTAGCGCATTTTACGCTTGGGAAAGGCTGGCTCCTATTTGGATATATATATATATATATATATATATATATATATATATATATATATATATATATATATATATGAACTAACTTCCTCAAAACTCGTCCCACATACTACAAAAGGAGTTACAAAATGCAACAAACCGCGATGTGGAGTATGTGACATAATACTAGAAGGTAACACATACACATTCAAAAACCCAGCACAAACATTCAAAATAAAAAAGGATCTAAATTGCACCTCCAGAAATGTAGTATATGCACTAAGATGCACAATATGCAATAAATCCTACATAGGCGCCACCAAAAATTTCAGCAATAGAGTAGCCTTACATAAGAGCAACATCAAAATTGCAGATAACAGACACCTCTATGTTTCAAAACACGTACACACATGCAGTGGAAACAGCTTCAAAATAATGCCAATCTTTCAAACAGACAATCATTTTTATTTACTTACACAAGAAAAAAACTTCATCACCAAATTCACTCCTGAACTGAACAGAACCTAATACCATCACACAAAAACATGAAATGCAAGGTACACTCGCATGCACACCCATACACATACACATACACACACCCACACTTAAATCAGAATCGACACATTAAAACACACACACATGCGCGCATACAACCACAAACAGACATAACACCCCTATCTTTAATACAACACACTGAACAATACCAACCCTACTTAACCTCGAAACCAACAACACTAGGAGACACCTAGAACCATAGTATAATATCTGTTCCAACACCTCGCTCCCTCCTCAGTCAGGGGAGGAGAACCCCCTCATGACTGAAACGACTATCTTCCCTTCTATCATCCCCCATACCTACACCCCCCAATGCCCCCCTCTGGGGAACAAAATCTTCCCTACACTAGGAACCGATCCAGGGTCTAGCCATACCCACATGGGGAGACAAATAAATAGAAACATTAAAAAAAAATCCCCTATTTTAAATACACCCCTCTTTCTAAACAAACATAATATAAGACTAAAAGGAAAAATCACAATATTAAAATCCAAGAATCAAAAAAATAAATATCAAAATAGAATGAAAGAACCCCCACCCTTACTTCAGAAGAGCCAGTCCCCCCTCCCTACGCATACACATTAGTAACGACCTCGGATCACAGCCGCCTTCCTAAGAAAGCAAATGACCCCAAAATATACACATTCCCAAACCAATAAAAACAAACACACACACGCGCACACACACACACATAAACACACACACATGCACACCCACACACACACACACACACACACACACACACACCCTACCCCACCACAAAGTAAAAGAAAAAAACACATTAGCAGAAAGAAATTGCGACTGACCGACTACAGCCAGGTCAAAATCTCCCTTGACAAAAAAAAAAAAAAAAAAAAAAAAAAGCATACCAATGTATAATAAACACTTACAAGCCTCCACCCCTTGGAAAAGCTTCAAACTAACGAAAATCGCCATTTTTACACATTTGAAAATAATTTCTGACGAGGACGCATCAGACCGTCTGAAACGTACGTAAACGATTTCAATAACTTAAAAACATTACTACAATGATCCAAACATAATTCTCAATGAAAAACAAAGACACGGAATAATAAAATAATGTTAAAAAATACACATTGTTGGTGACTACTCCCTTATTTAAATATACATCTTTCTTTCGTTGGAATTTATGAACCCATTTTATATATATATATATATATATATATATATATATATATATATAGGCACACTTATATATATACATACACACACACACACACACATATATATATATATATATATATATATATAGAGAGAGAGAGAGAGAGAGAGAGGGGGTTTAGAGACAAGAGCTTATCAAAAAAGTAATGCCTCTTATTTTGTATTCCGCTCCAATAAATAATAAAAAAATCATTGGACGTCATATTCTGACGATGACTGGGGCTGCTTTTATGACTTGAAATTCAAGCTATTCTGTTGCATAGATTGACTGCGCGAGCCTCTAAAAGAATAACTCCGGTCAAGAGCATGCATGGGAAGAAAAGTTGTATTATTAAATCTCTAGCAAAAGTACATTAGGAATGGTGCTGAATAAAACTGAAACAGAAAATGTCGCTTTAATTTTTAAAGCCTGTCAATTAATGCCTTGAGAAACATGTTACATTTTGTAAAGTTTTAAGAAAGGTTTTACCTCTTTGGCAAGAAAAATAAAGTCGATCGTTTGCAAAATGCAAACGACAATCCTACGTCGCAAATATAAAGCACTTTTCCTGTTATATTAAAAATATTTTTTCTTTATTTTTTCAGCAGTTAATGGGATTGAAGATGTTTTAGAAAACAAAACAAAAAAAAAGAGGAATTACGCAAGACATGGTGAACAATGATGAACTTAACAGAAAGAAAAATTGGTTAGAAGAAAAGCAACTATCAAAACATACGCTATATTTTGCAGATTTTGGTTGAAATTGCGCATGGTGATCATCCCGTTTGTTTCATATGTTGTTTTTTTTTTACATGGAAGCTGTGTTGATTGTAAAGACTTTTATAAAAATGGTTCAGGTAAACTACTCACCCTATGCTATGCAACATAAAAGCCAGGCGAGTAAAATAAAATAAAACTATTTGTAAAAACCTCTCAGATTGTGTGCGACAAATGTTTTTAATCGCGACTAAACACGCTTAAATTTTTGTTTATTTTCTTCTAAAAACACATACGGCATAATAATATCTTATTATTATAATGGTTTATAATTTCCGTACATATACAGATACCATAATACTTTAATCACAATTATTCTTTATGTAAATTATGATGCGCATATTATCATCACAGTAATCACATTAAATTAGTTATACTATTGTTCGCGTTTTCATTAAAGGTTCATAAATTTTCACGTGTTCAGTAATTACAAATACACAATTTATTGCTTTAAATAAAGCATTAATTTTGTATTTTTAACTCATTTAATTTTGTATTTGTAATAAGTTTGTAAGAACTTGAAATAATTCTCCATACGTGAAAATTCATCGAAACTTTAATGAAAAACTGAGCACGTTCTTACACGATGTAACACTGACTATGAACCGTCAAGAGTTATCGAACGTACCCGGGCATAACTGCAATACTGCCTTAAAAAATAAGCCTGTTGACCCATGAAACTTTACGATTTTTCTTTATAATTTACGTTCACACCCTCACACCCAAGGTCGAATTTCTTGAAATACAGTGCAAACCCCCATTTTTTAAGTGAGAAAAAACATGGAGTTTACTGCTGACGAGGGTCGGAGAGTTTATCCACCGAAACTTTGTGCCAATAACACCCACGATAAGAATTGTTTGAACAATAAAAACAATACAAAGGTCTGTTAATTTTCTAAGTATCTCCCTTAGAGCTAGCTTCAGAGGAGATTACTCAGTTGTTATCTTTAATGTCACCTTACATTAAATCAATGTTTCGTGTTACGATTAATGTCTGCATAAGTTGTAAAATTTATTTATACAGCATGGTCGCTAGAAAAGTGGGAAATTTGTCACACGACGATTTGTTTTTACAAAGAATAATTTTTACAAAGTTTTCAAATACATTATTATATTTATATTTATAAATACTCAGCATGTCGTCCTTGAACTTCACTGCAGCGTCAAACAAGGATTTGCTTTGCAACACTCACACGACACCAATCAAAAATAGCAATCAAGCGTTTCATTCATTATCTAAGTTGACCTTCAAATTTCAGGCTTTTCGAACAGCCAACCTGTATATTTATTCCATTTAGTCGAGTGATATTTCTTAAAATCCCACCAGTTTTAATAGTTTGCCTTTTCGAATAGCTGTAAATTCAGCAAAGATTTCCGAATTAAACAAAATGCTTCTTAGAGAAATCTAGATGTTTCATCGACTGAAAATTTGTGAATATTTAAAGTAATACAAATTATCAATTCTCATCTATGAAATTCCGAAAAGTATAAAAGTATTACATAGAGATCGATTTTCTGCGAATAAAAAAAACAGCCACACGAAACAAATATAACAACATAAGGAAGCGACGAGCATTAGAGGAAAGATAATACAGGAACAGAATAAAGAAACATATCGCATTTAAGCTAAAGAAGATTAATGAAGGTTGAGTCTATGAAAAGTCAACAAACCAGAACGAAACAAAACAACAACAAAAAAAACAAGGAATTAACTGACGGGTGCAATCTGTCAAGAACTTCTTATAAACGATTTTATAATCAATGCATCTGTAAAAAGCAAAGTAAAATAAAAGTGCACGTTATTTTGCAAGCAGCCTTTTATTAATTAGTTTTTTAAGCTATGTATTTTGAATAAAAGATTTGTCAAAATATAAAACGAATTTAAATGAGAAATCATAGTATTTAGTTTCCGGAATATATTTCAATTCTTTTCTTATACTGCGTCCTCGCATAATAATTCGAGGCTACGTATGTTGCTCTCTCAGTCCCAGTTTATTTGATAGCATGGAAGAGCAGTATAAAGAAACCATATTTTGGGGTCTTTTTTTTAGTAAATTCAAAGTCATTATTTGGAAAGGAAGGAAACTATAGAGATTAAAAACAGTCTGTGTACACATTCTTTTCAGAAAACGAAATCCTCATCGCTATTAAAAGAAACTATATTATGCTGCATAGTTCAACACAAATAATAAAATCACATTATAAACGACAATCTTTAATTTAGTTTTTCAGTCTAACATATAATAAAAAGCAATGCGCCTCATTTTTTGTTGCTGGTTCTTCTTTTATTGTATCTAAGGTTCGCTGACATCTTTCTACCATGAGGACAAACTGCACATCGAAATTACTAGGCATTATTTCTACACCATTACAACTATTACCGCAGATTATTATAATTATATTTGGAAACGAGGCTAAATTGAATGAGGTCACACACATATTACTATGAGGAACTTTTAGATTAGCCATTTTAAAACCAAACTTAACGATGATTCTCATTTTTGCAATTATTTGCTTCCAAAATATCATTTCGCCTTTTTTACAGCGTATAAAAAAAATAATTTGAGATGAAAGATGTACGACATTTTTTCCTTCATCATTTTAAAAATCGTATCATATACTATTATAATGACATTTTAAAAAGAGGCTCCATCAAAGGGAGGCCACTCACATATTCTTTTTAAAGTTTTACAGATTGACATTTCTAAAGGAAAACTTCACGAATTTTAGCTTTTTTTAAGTGGATCGGCCTTCAAAACTTGAATGTAGTCTATTTTAAAGCGAAAATGACGGTGTAAATTTTGATAAAATTAATAGAATATTGTACACAAATATATATATATATATATATATATATATATGTATATATATATATATATATACATTGTTTTATGTATATCAATACGCTTAAAAACACACTCACTCGTATATATCGAGTTTACGTTAATTTATTATAATATTAATAAGTTAATATAACATAAGTTATTACTTACGAAGTTCAATGTACCTCAGTTATAAACGCCGTTGAAGTATTAGTAACGCCACACCGTAAATTAAAGACGATAGGATGGGTCAAATAGTTATATATGATTGGGCAAAAACAATTCAAGAACTATTACTCGACATTGTTTTTTAATGCGACAATATTATCAGCAGAGAATCATTTAGTGTGGTAGTAGTTGCCATTGTGATATAGCGTTATTGCTTTTAATTAAAACGAAGTCTTATTGCTATAAAACGTTCTTTTGTTCACACATTGCTATTTAACTTGTGAAGTAAGCGAAATTTAACTGAGTGACAAATTAAAATACAAGACACTCCCTTAAGAACATAAAATCACACGTTGCTGAAAAAGAAAATAAAACAATAACTGTATGAGCAAATGCCCCAAAATAATATTGTCTGACCTATCTGTGAATTCAACTGGTAATCTCTGTTGACGTTCATTACACTAGAAAACTCCAACCTTTACAGATAAATACAGCTCAAATAGAGCTGGCTTTTTTTTTTACTAATAAACGTTAATTATTCTTTTATTGGTAAATGAAACATTGATATACTAAGAATTATTTATTTTACTAGTAACAAAGTGTACTCGTTCATGCTCTTTTTTAATATTTAACCTACCTTGATTTATTATATAAGGCAATAAATAGGGTAATAAGCAGTACCAGAAGTAAAGTTTCTGTATGCTTACTTGCGGATTGTTAAACCAAAATTATTTACAAAAAATATCAAATTGAAACAAGCGATGCAAAAAAAAAGTGTACGCAAGACCACAGACGGAATAATTCGAATCAGACGAAAGCCAGTATAGTACAGTCTAAGATGATTAAGGAAGTTCATGATTTTGCACTGATGTGTAATACTCTAAAATTATATTTACATTCTAATTACCGAAAATACAGTAATAACCGAGAGATGAGCTGGCAAAAATTTATCCTGTGACCAGGATTTTTATACGTAGTCGTACCACGATATCCTGCTATCTGTTTCACAATGTAGTCACCCGAATCGTAAAAGCCGCCTCTCACCAATTTAGCTGAAGTTGTCGGAGGCAGAGCTTATCTGAAGTTCAACGTATCACACTCTCTATATTTGTTCTTTTTTTTAAAGAACCACCTTGTAAACATAAGTTTAAGTCATGAAAATACTCAAGAAAATGTGTGACATATGACTTGGTCGAGCTTCTAAAGGAGGCAGTTTACAGATCGTATCGAACTGACAAGCAGGTCACCTTCCGTTATGCATATCTCGGTCGGTATTATAACACGAATCGTCTAGCATTCCCAAATATTAATACCTCTTTTAATTGAGAAGGTCATGTCTCTTGACCGGTTATCTTACTCGAACCAGTGTCTGAACGCGATCATGTCGTGTATAGCTCTTATTGTAAAAAAACCGAAGCGATAACACATGTTGTGTTCTATGTTTCGGTCGGACTGTGAAGGCTTTTTCTTAATGCAAAATGTTACAGGGAGTATAAAGTTCGGGAGCACTTATAAGCTAGATATATATTTTTGTCACGTGATGATTACATAAACGACATAGTATTACTGAAAGGTCAATCGATAAGTTTCGGGCCGAGTAAGTTTCGTGATGCAACGAGAATTAGCTTTTCAGCACGACTCGGCCGTACTGATGTAGACTTCCCATTTGACTGTAATGCAACATTTTCTGACAAGATAATCATCGCTAAACGTATAGTTTAAACAGATAAAACTTTAGGATATTCGATTTCCTTCAACACTACGTTCTATTCTGTCGACGTATTTTGAAAATTAATTGTTTTTTTCTGCAATATATTTCAATTAATGATTCAATCGTAATATTTTAAAGGTTTTTTTCCCCGAGAAAACTACGTTTTTTATTTCTGAAATATATTTCCATCATCTTGATTTATTTATTTTTATGCGTTTGTTTTTCACTTTCTAAAGTTTTTAATGATTCTTCTTCCTCTGTCGACCATCAATCATTTCTAGTCTGATGGAGGAATTCTCACGGCTGAAATACCAATCCGAGTTTCAATAACCTATTCTTCATTCTCCGCTTTTAGACGTTCTGTGTCAACTGTAATTCTTCATTTTATTTCTTTTAGACAGAATGAAAAACGAAGTAGACGGGAAACATATTTTTTAAAGCAACTGACAAAGAAAGTGTTATTAAATGCATGCGTTAAGGAAAGCTCTGGAGAATCTTTGCAATTTGCCAGAGCAGCACATTTATTAGACGAATAACAAATCAATATGATACTGTGGTTTGGAACCAGATTTTTAAATTGGGCATTGAACACATTTAATAAGTTCAATTTATTCAACCATGAGTGCTTAAAACGAGGTATAAGACAGAATGTTATTCTGCGAAGCTGTGAAAGTTTAGACGTACACAACAAAAGCGCCAACTTTAATGCCAGGAGATAAAAAGATATTTTCATTTTTATATCGCATTACATATACAAAATCCAATCATTCAATTGTTAAAAAAAAAAAAAAAAACAGCAGCAGTCCTATTTGACTAAAATGTTTATATTTTATTGATGACATTAAATAAACATATATAATGTACAGTTCTATATCGTGTTTGGAAACAGCACAATTGATTCAAAATCAAGCCAGACATTTATATATCCGGTGTCCTAGCATGGACACTGATTTTTTGCCTCCCGATTATCAAGAACAAAAACGCAGTCCACAATAATAATAGATTTGAAGTGATGTCACGAGTTTTCTTTCCAGGCTTAAGTACGTTTCTCGTTTCGTATAGAAAAAGTGTTTTTACGTAAACAGGGTGTTGTCCAGAAACTCCTATTTAATAATAAAATCGCACACTTTCATGGTCCCTATCGAGTTTCGCTTGCAAGGCCAGCAGTGAACGTCAGGACGTGCAAGTAATCGGTATAAACCAGCAGTAATCGTAAGAAACCATCATATTTTACAGAGCCGACAGTAGCTCCCATTAATAACCGCACTGTAATTTGTTTACGGGGACAGTCTTTTACCTAAAATGTTATGGGCCTGTGTCATACTTTAACCAGGCAACGTCAGTATACGGGTCTTGGAAGTTTAACAATGAAAAGGACGCGCCCAATTCTAAATCAAAATAAAAAATAGGCAAGCTTTACCACGTTAGACGACAAAACACTAACTAAAAACACGAAAAGCTCATGTTAAAATTGACAATTAGAATTAAACCCTATCAAATGTCTAATAGAATATTTTAACACTATAATTGTGGTCGAGTTTTAAAATTAAGTTACTTCAAATAATTATATTAGGCAGACTAATTAATGAAAGATTTTAAAAAAAGAGCCAAAAGGCGATATAAAAAGGTATACAATAGGGCAAATCAGAAAATAAAACCTTAAATATATATTTATTACATAACACAGCATGAATTATTTCAAATAAA
>NC_136501.1:102480882-102508382 GCF_053919585.1 Euprymna scolopes | reverse complement strand
TTATTTTCTTTAATTTAATCCCTTTTTTAGAATTTATTAGACAAAATTTAACTTTTATTTTACCGTGCCAATAAATATGATCATCACTGTATATATATATATATATATATATATATATATATATAGAGAGAGAGAGAGAGAGAGAGACGGACAGACAGACAGACAGACGGACAGATAGAGAGAGAATAAATGATAAAAATTTGTATTTCAAAATTCATGATGTTGACCATAATTTATTCCTTTAAATCAGTCGATTTATACAATTCTTGACAGTATCTGTTTCGTAGCGCAAAATCAATCAATCAATCAATCACTTAATTATTATATCAATTAGTGAATATATTAGGTACATATATGAATATATATGTATATATATATATATATATATATATATATATATATATATATATATATATATATATAATTATCCGTTTGAGTAAGTAGTCCGATGTATCCGCTTCATATTTCGAAGAATATCTGTCAGTTTATCAGAAGAAATTTGGATACCTTATGCAACCCGATCGTCAGTTTATTGTCTCTCACAGGTTGCTGGTTTTCTGTTTCATATTCTTCTCATGTTAGGGCCATGGTCATATCGAAAAGAGTGTAGATTTGACTCAAATATCGGAACACAAATAACCTGCCTCTGTCAGTTCTGCACAAACCTGCATCTCTTTCTAAGTAACCCCGTAGTTTGAGGTCGCACACAGTTGATAGGTTATCATGGCTTCGTCGAAACGGAAATAATATCTTCAATCGTTGCACTGTAATGCATAGGTCTGCCATGAGCTAATCGATTCAATATCGTTCCATGTAAGAATAACTGATCTACACATTCTTTTACTAGAGATGAATTGATGTTTGTAATTGTCAGTTCTTACTGATTAACATGATTTACTGTTCTTACTGGTTATCGACATTAACTTTAGCCCTAGATTTAGAGATCTTTTCATAGGAACTCTTACATAAAACCTTTCTCTGACTCATTCTCGACCCTACATATGTGTATTCGCTTTCTTATTACTTCTGGTATATTTTTATTATTATTTTGACCATCTGGGCTCCATTCTCACGCGGTTGCATACTGCATTACAGCGTGTACATTGTATATATATATATATATATATATATATATATATATATATATATATATATTATACTGTTGGTAGATTTTTTCCGTAACTCATAACAACAACACAATATGTCATTCCAAAGAGTACTCAATGCATGAAACAGAGCAATATATTGATTTTTGGAGAACTATTGGCTACACATTAGCAAACGTGTTTCAATGACCCCCTAGCAGGGAAAATCACCTCATCAGGCCAAAAACCATCCACGAAACTTTCAATAAAGACCATCCCTTTATATTAAAGTCAACTTTACCGGGTTGAACCATTCTAAATAGAAAGAGGGGGTACTAACAACCTATATCAAAACAAATATAACCTATTCACAAAATAATGTTTGGTTTTTCAAGGTATAATTCTGAAGCAGATTTATTATAAGTTTACATTAAATTTTCTAGCTCCAACCATTATAATTATAATTTTTTTTCGTTTGTTTTGTTAATACGGATTTTCAGAACTATTACTCCAATATCAGAGCAATTCATAAATTTAACTAAGGTTATTTTCCACTTAAAATCGAGATATAAATATATACATATATTACTAAACTATAAATTTAGCGCTATTTCTCTATATAATACAAAAGTACCGACATATATACAGACAAACGTGAAAATTTATATATATAAATTACTCTTATAATATGGTTAAGTATATCAGTAACTAAGTCTAATTATATTATTCACGGTAAAAATTTCACTGAAAATTATTTTTATACAATTTAATAGATTCTTCGTTAAAAATTTAGCGTTTAAAATAGATTTGGCGTTTAAAATAAATAAGTAAATAAGATTTAGCGTTTAAAATCCTTAAATAAATAATAAAACGTATTACATATTACTAATTTTAGTGTAGTCCTTAGTAAGGGTTTTTAGTATCAAACTTTCATACTGCCGTTTGTTTAGCTTGTAGAAGTTATAAGTTTTATCCCCTTTTACATATATTTCTTCGGACGTTGTAATTTCCTACACTATATTATCTATTATCTAAAATTAGCAATGAGGATATTATCCCATTAATAAACAACAACAGTAAGGAAATAAGGGATACGTTAAAAATAAGTGATAGAGTAGGTAAAATTACATGCAACCAGGCTTATATCCTTCTAAAGGACCATAAACCAAATTTCAGTACTAAACCAACTACCAGACTGATAAATCCGATGCGTCATGAAATTGGAAAAATTAGAAAAAAAATATTAGAAAAAACAAATTTAATAATTAAAAAACATTTTAATTTAAACCTTTGGATAAATACCTCCGACTCAATAAGTTGGTTTGTAAATATTAAAAATAAGGAAAGGGGCGCCTTCATAAAATTCGATATCTGTGAATACTACCAATCAATTACTTATGATTTATTTGAAAAAGTAATGAAATTTGCTAAGAAATACACTGGTATTTCTAACGAAGAAATTGACATCATAAAAAAATGCCGAACCACGATTTTGGTCAATAAAGATCAGCAAGGGCAAAAAACGCTGGTTGTAATTATTTCGGGGTATCAATGGGATCACTGGATTCAGCGGAACTCACGGACCTTGTAGGCTTGTACATTTTACACAGTCTAACCAATAATAATGATATTGAAGAAGGAACAATAGGACTCTATAGAGATGACGGTATAATGTTCATAAAAAAACGCCACCCGTATAAAATGCGATAAAATTAGAAAGATTATACACAAAAAAATGAAAGAATTTGGCCTCAAAGTAGAAATAAATAGTAATTTAAAACAAGTAGATATTTTGGATGTAAGATTTGATTTGCAAAAACATAATTATAAACCATATTGGAAAGAAAACACAAGTCCTATATATACTAATCCAAAGTCGAATCATCCACCTTCCAGCCTCGATAGAAAGGAGAATTAACAATAATTCATCTAGTGAAGAAGTTTTTAATAGCTATAAAGAAAGATACAATGTAGCATTAAGAAATAGTGGTTTCAAAAACGCAGACATTACATTTTAAAATAATAGTAATGATGAACGCAACTCTAGTAATAATAATAATAATCGTAAAACAAGAAACAGGAAAATAATTTGGTTTTTACCTCCCTTTAATAGTGCTCTTAAAACTTGACTGGGTAGGAAATTTTTGCAATTGCTAGATAGGCACTTTCCCCCAGGTAGTATATTAAATAGTATTTTCAATAGAAATACTATAAAATTGGGTTATAGTTGTTGTGAAAATCTTGAATGCATACTGCATTATAGCGTTTACATTATATATATATATATATATATATATATATATATATATATATATATATATATATATATAAGTAAATTTTTGGTACAGCAGAATGGAAGGAGAAATTTAAGAGGAAACATAATTTAATTTAAATACTAAAAAAAAAACAAGAAATGGGCAGGTGAAATTAAAATTTTCCTTAAGGCCTTATCGTCTGACCCTCTAAGAGGAAACGTCAGAATGATAGATTAAAAACTAAGAAAACGAATGAGGGAAGAGGGGAATTTTGGTTACAGTTGGAAGAACAGTGGAGAAAAAAAAATCTCACTGTTCAGGTGGTTTTAAATCAATGAATATCTCCAACTGATGTCTAAGAATCTTTTGTCTACACAGGCTAGGTCGAGAGTTGTTAATAACTAACGCCTCAATGATATTGAGATGATAGTTCGACCTAGCACTGTATAAAACAGAAAACCACCCATCGGAATATTGATCGGCACACCTATTTATACTCAACAGGTGATCGCCAATGGCAGACTCATGAGCCTGGGAGTGCCCGGATGCTCTCGAAACCTGGTGTAGTCGAATATCCCGAGGGATATGTTGGGATATTCTCATTTCTAATCTTTGGGACGTTTTGCCAACGTAGTCAGCTCCACACTGACAAACGAATTTATAAACAACAGAGTTCTTTTGAATGGTTGGCAAAACATCTTTACGAAAAGAAGAGAAAAAGGTTCGAGTTGTGTAAACTACTCTAAGCATAGTAGCTGGAAAACATCGTTGAGTAGCAGAAGAAATCCTTTGAACAATATGAAGGCCATCAGGACCCAACCATGGTAATTTTAGATAAATGGGACAACGTGATGGACCAATATGTTTACCGCTATTAAATGTAGTAATTTTACGTTCAATAGTAGATTTTATTATATTAATGGGATATCCATTATTAAGAAAAATAGTTGTAATTTCACCAAGTTCCGTATCAAGACGGTTTGGTGAACAAATCATAAGTGCACGATGCGTAAGAGCGCTAATGAGGTTTATTTTTCTAGACTGAGGGGCAAAAGAAAACCAATTAAGATAGAGCCCTGTAAATGTAGGTTTTCTATAAACAGAGGTCTCAAACGTAGTACCAACTTTAGAAACACGAACGTCGAGGAATGGGAGAGAGCTACAATCTTCAACCTCCATAGTAAATTGTAAAGATGGATGCAGGTTGCAAAGAAGACGAAGAAACTGTTTAGCTTCGCTCCGAGACGGAAAGCATGCAAAAGTATCATCAACGTAGCGTGTGTAGAATGCTGGCTTAATAATTTTGGAAAATAATTCGTTTTCCAAAAATCCAACGAAAATGTTGGCTAACGAAGGACCAAGAGGGCTACCCATTGATATCCCATCAATTTGACGGTACATAATGTTGTTGAAACTAAAGGAGACTGATTTAGTAGCAAGTTCCATTAGTTCAACAAAAAATCGTTCAGGAAATTGTGGAGATTTTAAGGGACCACGGTATAGATAGTCAGCACAAATACCAATGGTTTCATCCAAAGGTATATTAGTATAAAGACTATTAATGTCAAAGGAAGCCAAGAACTCGGTATTTTTAGATAAAGGTAATTTTTGTATCTGAGATACGAATTGAAAAGAATCAGAGATACAATGGACCGAATAAAAAGAAAGCACAGGTTTAAGAAGGTCAACTAGCCATTTACCAAGTTCGTGTTGTGCAGAACCCAACATAGATAAAATGGGTCGCAAAGGAATGTTGGGTTTATGGACCTTGGGTAAACCGTACATTCTAGGCCTTTGAGAACCGATGGGTCGGATTCTATCATAAATCTCCTTAGAAATAAATCCGCTTTTATGAAGTTGAAGAAATCTTTTCTGGATTTTTATTTCCATACGAAAAGTATCATCATGGCATAAATCACCCAAACGGAGAAACTTACTTTTATCGTCCAAGATTTGTAACATTTTGGAGATATAATCCGTTTTGTTAAGTATAACAACGCCCGATCCTTTATCCGGGCGAGAAAGGTAAATGTCGGGATTAGACCTAATTAGTTTTGCAGCTTCAAAATGATTTTTCTGCCAAACAAAATCACTAGATTTAGTATTTATGGCAGAAAACCTCCGACCTAATTCGCCCAACTGAATTTTAACACTAGTTAATTCACCAGTAGAGATAGGCGAATGGTGTTTTAATTGAGTATACAATAATTCAATTTCACTAAATACTGAGATTTTATCAACAGAAGGGGGAGGAATGCAAAATTGTAAGCCAGCAGATAAAACAAATTCTTCTGTAGTGGACAAAACATGAGAAGAATAATTAAATATATGTTTATCCAAATTTGTTATAATCCCAAACTTCTTAGTAATTAAATTTTTTAAATATTTATCATAAGAAGAAGTACATTTAATACGGGTAAAATTATCGCCGATGGATAAAAACCTAGAAAAACGGAGTTTATCAAAGAAAGATAGTTCTTTCCAAACCATGGCCCAAAGAAAAAGGTGTTTACTACGTAACGAATTATATGTATCAGAATTAAACAGGATTTCATCTTGTAGGAAAACACGTTGAACTGCCAATGTATTTCTACATTTAATTTTAGAAATACGATGGCAGATATAACCGGGAGCAACATGATTTAGGCGGCAAGATTTAAGAAATTCCATCCTACACTTCAAAACGATTAACTTATTTTTTAATACGTATAACTTTGTTTAACGTTTTGATAAATTGTGAGTTGTACCGACCTCGAAAATATGTAAGTAAATTTTTGGTACAGCAGAATGGAAGGAGAAATTTCAGAGGAAACATAATTTAATTTAAATACCAAAAAAAAAACAAGAAATGGGCAGGTGAAATTAAAATTTTCCTTAAGGCCTTATCGTCTGACCCTCTAAGAGGAAACGTCAGAATGATAGATTAAAAACTAAGAAAACGAATGAGGGAAGAGGGGAATTTTGGTTACAGTTGGAAGAACAGTGGAGAAAAAAAAATCTCACTGTTCAGGTGGTTTTAAATCAATGAATATCTCCAACTGATGTCTAAGAATCTTTTGTCTACACAGGCTAGGTCGAGAGTTGTTAATAACTAACGCCTCAATGATATTGAGATGATAGTTCGACCTAGCACTGTATAAAACAGAAAACCACCCATCGGAATATTGATCGGCACACCTATTTATACTCAACAGGTGATCGCCAATGGCAGACTCATGAGCCTGGGAGTGCCCGGATGCTCTCGAAACCTGGTGTAGTCGAATATCCCGAGGGATATGTTGGGATATTCTCATTTCTAATCTTTGGGACGTTTTGCCAACGTAGTCAGCTCCACACTGACAAACGAATTTATAAACAACAGAGTTCTTTTGAATGGTTGGCAAAACATCTTTACGAAAAGAAGAGAAAAAGGTTCGAGTTGTGTAAACTACTCTAAGCATAGTAGCTGGAAAACATCGTTGAGTAGCAGAAGAAATCCTTTTAACAATATGAAGGCCATCAGGACCCAACCATGGTAATTTTAGATAAATGGGACAACGTGATGGACCAATATGTTTACCGCTATTAAATGTAGTAATTTTACGTTCAATAGTAGATTTTATTATATTAATGGGATATCCATTATTAAGAAAAATAGTTGTAATTTCACCAAGTTCCGTATCAAGACGGTTTGGTGAACAAATCATAAGTGCACGATGCGTAAGAGCGCTAATGAGGTTTATTTTTCTAGACTGAGGGGCAAAAGAAAACCAATTAAGATAGAGCCCTGTAAATGTAGGTTTTCTATAAACAGAGGTCTCAAACGTAGTACCAACTTTAGAAACACGAACGTCGAGGAATGGGAGAGAGCTACAATCTTCAACCTCCATAGTAAATTGTAAAGATGGATGCAGGTTGCAAAGAAGACGAAGAAACTGTTTAGCTTCGCTCCGAGAGGGAAAGCATGCAAAAGTATCATCAACGTAGCGTGTGTAGAATGCTGGCTTAATAATTTTGGAACATAATTCGTTTTCCAAAAATCCAACGAAAATGTTGGCTAACGAAGGACCAAGAGGGCTACCCATTGATATCCCATCAATTTGCCAACCATTCAAAAGAACTCTGTTGTTTATAAATTCGTTTGTCAGTGTGGAGCTGACTACGTTGGCAAAACGTCCCAAAGATTAGAAATGAGAATATCCCAACATATCCCTCGGGATATTCGACTACACCAGGTTTCGAGAGCATCCGGGCACTCCCAGGCTCATGAGTCTGCCATTGGCGATCACCTGTTGAGTATAAATAGATGTGCCGATCAATATTCCGATGGGTGGTTTTCTGTTTTATACAGTGCTAGGTCGAACTATCATCTCAATATCATTGAGGCGTTAGTTATTAACAACTCTCGACCTAGCCTGTGTAGACAAAAGATTCTTAGACATCAGTTGGAGATATTCATTGATTTAAAACCACCTGAACAGTGAGATTTTTTTTTCTCCACTGTTCTTCCAACTGTAACCAAAATTCCCCTCTTCCCTCATTCGTTTTCTTAGTTTTTAATCTATCATTCTGACGTTTCCTCTTAGAGGGTCAGACGATAAGGCCTTAAGGAAAATTTTAATTTCACCTGCCCATTTCTTGTTTTTTTTTTGGTATTTAAATTAAATTATGTTTCCTCTGAAATTTCTCCTTCCATTCTGCTGTACCAAAAATTTACTTACATATTTTCGAGGTCGGTACAACTCACAATTTATCAAAACGTTAAACAAAGTTATACGTATTAAAAAATAAGTTAATCGTTTTGAAGTGTAGGATGGAATTTCTTAAATCTTGCCGCCTAAATCATGTTGCTCCCGGTTATATCTGCCATCGTATTTCTAAAATTAAATGTAGAAATACATTGGCAGTTCAACGTGTTTTCCTACAAGATGAAATCCTGTTTAATTCTGATACATATAATTCGTTACGTAGTAAACACCTTTTTCTTTGGGCCATGGTTTGGAAAGAACTATCTTTCTTTGATAAACTCCGTTTTTCTAGGTTTTTATCCATCGGCGATAATTTTACCCGTATTAAATGTACTTCTTCTTATGATAAATATTTAAAAAATTTAATTACTAAGAAGTTTGGGATTATAACAAATTTGGATAAACATATATTTAATTATTCTTCTCATGTTTTGTCCACTACAGAAGAATTTGTTTTATCTGCTGGCTTACAATTTTGCATTCCTCCCCCTTCTGTTGATAAAATCTCAGTATTTAGTGAAATTGAATTATTGTATACTCAATTAAAACACCATTCGCCTATCTCTACTGATGAATTAACTAGTGTTAAAATTCAGTTGGGCGAATTAGGTCGGAGGTTTTCTGCCATAAATACTAAATCTAGTGATTTTGTTTGGCAGAAAAATCATTTTGAAGCTGCAAAACTAATTAGGTCTAATCCCGACATTTACCTTTCTCGCCCGGATAAAAGATCGGGCGTTGTTATACTTAACAAAACGGATTATATCTCCAAAATGTTACAAATCTTGGACGATAAAAGTAAGTTTCTCCGTTTGGGTGATTTATGCCATGATGATACTTTTCGTATGGAAATAAAAATCCAGAAAAGATTTCTTCAACTTCATAAAAGCGGATTTATTTCTAAGGAGATTTATGATAGAATCCGACCCATCGGTTCTCAAAGGCCTAGAATGTACGGTTTACCCAAGGTCCATAAACCCAACATTCCTTTGCGACCCATTTTATCTATGTTGGGTTCTGCACAACACGAACTTGGTAAATGGCTAGTTGACCTTCTTAAACCTGTGCTTTCTTTTTATTCGGTCCATTGTATCTCTGATTCTTTTCAATTTGTATCTCAGATACAAAAAAATTACCTTTATCTAAAAATACCGAGTTCTTGGCTTCCTTTGACATTAATAGTCTTTATACTAATATACCTTTGGATGAAACCATTGGTATTTGTGCTGACTATCTATACCGTGGCCCCTTAAAATCTCCACAATTTCCTGAACGAATTTTTGTTGAACTAATGGAACTTGCTACTAAATAAGTCTCCTTTAGTTTCAACAACATTATGTACCGTCAAATTGATGGGATATCAATGGGTAGCCCTCTTGGTCCTTCGTTAGCCAACATTTTCGTTGGATTTTTGGAAAACGAATTATTTTCCAAAATTATTAAGCCAGCATTCTACACACGCTACGTTGATGATACTTTTGCATGCTTTCCGTCTCGGAGCGAAGCTAAACAGTTTCTTCGTCTTCTTTGCAACCTGCATCCATCTTTACAATTTACTATGGAGGTTGAAGATTGTAGCTCTCTCCCATTCCTCGACGTTCGTGTTTCTAAAGTTGGTACTACGTTTGAGACCTCTGTTTATAGAAAACCTACATTTACAGGGCTCTATCTTAATTGGTTTTCTTTTGCCCCTCAGTCTAGAAAAATAAACCTCATTAGCGCTCTTACGCATCGTGCACTTATGATTTGTTCACCAAACCGTCTTGATACGGAACTTGGTGAAATTAAAACTATTTTTCTTAATAATGGATATCCTATTAATATAATAAAATCTACTATTGAACGTAAAATTACTACATTTAATAGCGGTAAACATATTGGTCCATCACGTTGTCCCATTTATCTAAAATTACCATGGTTGGGTCCTGATGGCATTCATATTGTTAAAAGGATTTCTTCTGCTACTCAACGATGTTTTCCAGCTACTATGCTTAGAGTAGTTTACACAACTCGAACCTTTTTCTCTTCTTTTCGTAAAGATGTTTTGCCAACCATTCAAAAGAACTCTGTTGTTTATAAATTCGTTTGTCAGTGTGGAGCTGACTACGTTGGCAAAACGTCCCAAAGATTAGAAATGAGAATATCCCAACATATCCCTCGGGATATTCGACTACACCAGGTTTCGAGAGCATCCGGGCACTCCCAGGCTCATGAGTCTGCCATTGGCGATCACCTGTTGAGTATAAATAGGTGTGCCGATCAATATTCCGATGGGTGGTTTTCTGTTTTATACAGTGCTAGGTCGAACTATCATCTCAATATCATTGAGGCGTTAGTTATTAACAACTCTCGACCTAGCCTGTGTAGACAAAAGATTCTTAGACATCAGTTGGAGATATTCATTGATTAAAAACCACCTGAACAGTGAGATTTTTTTTTCTCCACTGTTCTTCCAACTGTAACCAAAATTCCCCTCTTCCCTCATTCGTTTTCTTAGTTTTTAATCTATCATTCTGACGTTTCCTCTTAGAGGGTCAGACGATAAGGCCTTAAGGAAAATTTTAATTTCACCTGCCCATTTCTTGTTTTTTTTTGGTATTTAAATATATATATATATATATATATATATATATATATATATATATATATACCGACAAACCCGACAAGAAGCTTAATCCCACCTCCTACCAGTAGAGATCTCTAGGTGTAAGGAAGCCTTATACTCCAAGAATTTATTTCCTGAAATGCTAGAATTTGGAACTCCCTGTCGGGATCTGCTTGCCCACCTGTGCTGCCATACAGAAGTTCAAGTGTACTAAAAACAGCCATCTTGCTGGTCATCTACCTTTATAATATCCTTGCAACCTATGTCTTCGATAATAGTCCCCTACTTCAAAATGGCTCTGTGCCTTGTGTTGGTTGAGAATATATATATATATATATATATATATATATATATATATATATATATATATATATATATATATACAGGGTGACCCCCCCCCAAAAAAAAGAGCCAAATAGAGGAACTCTAGAACATATGCTGTAGAACGGAGAAAAAAGGCCGAAGGCCCTAGTGTTCTGACGTGATGTTTTGAATATAATAAACTAGTTATGACTAAAGTTTCATTTCATTCGGACAAAACACTAAAAAACGGAGCCTAATTATAGTTGCGGCCCGTTGTTTTGATCACCCTGTATATATATATATATATATATATATATATATATATATATATATATATATATATATATAAATATGTTCGCTGATGAAGAGAGGGTGTTTCAACTCCTTTGTCTAATATTGTCAATAATAATTTTCTGTTATAATTAAAATTAACATCGTCCTCCCAAAGGATCGTTCACTAAAGTGGAAATTGTTTTTTTTTTCTTTTGAAACTGATTGATAATTAAAAATTATTATTTTTTACTCATTATATATATATATATATATATATATATATATGTATACATATATATATATGATTACATATATATACATATATATATGATTACATATATATACATATATATATAAATATATATATATATATATATTTTTATATGTATGTATATGCACTCCGTATCCTAAATTAAATTGCACTTGAAAATATTAGAAAGAAACCTTTTTAAGGATACATTTAGAGTAACCGATACGACAACCGCAAGGTTTATTGAAAAAAAATGTAAACATTTAAGGCAGAAATGTTTATTTTTATAAAATAAAGCATTTTACACTTGATCAAATCATAAGATATAAATAAATACTACAAAATTGTATGAAAAGTGTATGAAAATATTCATCAACCAAATTTAATAATGGGTTCTTCCTCCACTGGCTTGATGACTTAAAAAAAAACCTTGGGGACAAGCTAGAAATAAGCGTTTCTATTAAGATGCAGGGGATGTTGCTTCAGCTTTTGAAGATGGCTTCACGAAGTTTATTTTTTGAATAGTGTTTGCTATTTCAATAAGCATCACTTGTTATGCATCCTTAAACATCTTAAATTAGGTTCAAACTCGGTGAGCATGGAGATTGTTGCTCCAGCTTCTGAGGAAGGCTTCACTAAATTCATTTTTATTGATTACTGGTTGCCATTTCAATAAACATCTCTTGTTATCCACTCTTAAACATTTTCAATTAGGTTCAAACTCGGTGATCATGCGGGAGTCCAAAATAATGAACCATATTTTATTGCAGAAATGTCAAGGTCAATCGTGGAGTGCATCACTATCTTGTTGGAATAACCATAAATCTCCACACAAACTGTGCCCCTTCCACATGAAAAATGTTTTTTGTAGCATCCTAACATAAAGAGTTAGTGTCTGGCGAGTCTACACCACTTGGAGCTCTATAGTCACTCTGTAAGAAAAGGCACCCACTAGCATTAGGGGCCTATCACCACTATGACGTCGAGAAAATTTCATGAGGCATGTTTTGTTATACCAAAACCGTTGGAATCCATCAGGATGATCCACATTGATTTTTTTCTCATAAGAAATAAAGACTATCTTCCAATTCTAAACATCTCAGGTTTAGTATTAACGACCATACCTTAAGCGGTCCACGTTGTGACGGTGAAGCAGAATTTTTTACTCTTTTTATTTAACATGCCTTAAGTTTCGTCTGAGGTTCCCCTGTGTTTTACAACATCCCATCTTAACGCAGGGGAACTTTTGTGAGCCTACCAATGGATTTTGCTTTTCAATAATTCTCACTGTTATTCAGAAAGTTTTGAATCACAATTTTACGGCGATTTACTTTAGTTGCGATCGCCCACTGTGACACACCTAGCTTTTGGTAATCTAGAATTCGAGCCCGCTCAATTTCGGTAAATTTGCTATATGTAAGCATAAGAACACATTTACACAGTGATTTCTAACTGTAAGTGAACAAAAAAAAAGTATATTCCTGGTCTTATATCTATAATTTTGGTCAAGTGTAAAATGCCTTATCTATATATATATATAAATGTCCAATTGTCTGTTTGTCTGTGTCTGTGCGCATACATTCCGCTACTCTGTCAATTTTGAGTCGGCAGACTCGATATTTGACATGAAACGTATTGAAATTTGGAGAAAATCGGTTTTCGGCCAGAAATTTGGCTGGCAGGTGGTGAATGTTCAACGATTTGGCCTTTAAAAATCCTACCAAACACCTCCCCCAATTTTGTGTCTAAACACTTGAAATTTAAGATGTAGTGTACTTATACACATATTAAACGTTTTAATTTGAATTGAGTTCAAAAAATAGATGTTAAACGGTTAAACTTGGAGTTAAATTAAAAAAAAAAACACCTCTGCGGTTTTTAACAAATTACTCACCCATATTCTTAGCTAAACATTTGAAATTGTACAAAAAGTGTATTCAGCCATAAGATTTTAGTTGGTGTTTGGCCGAAAATTTAGCTGCCAAGCGGTTAAATTCAAAAGATTTGACCTTTTTTGAACTTATAAGCTAATTTTGAGTTTCAACATTTGAAATTTTGCATAAATGGTGTTCAGACATGCAGCAAGTTTTTTTAAATAAGTTTTTGAGCGAAACTTAAGCTGCTAAATAGTCAAAATTGCAAAAGTCGTCATTTGAAGACTCTACCAAACTCCGTTGCCAATATTAGGTTTAAGCACGTGAAACTTTAGATGTAGAATACCTGAACAGGAGTTAAACATTGAAACAGATATAGTACATAGAGCGCGAGTAAAACAGGGTCGAACGCGCTAGTTTTATATTAAATGTGAATTTCTGAATTAAACATGTGGAATATATATTTTCCATAGCCTTTTAGGTTGTATTATTGTTAAAGTGAGAGGGGTATAAAATATGTCTTTTAAAAAAGGGTTCTACTGAATGAGTTTACAGTGGTTTTAAATTTTGGATCAGGAGTGTTTGCTAAGTGCATTGCATATATGTATGTACATATATATATATATATATATATATATATGTGTGTGTGTGTAATTTTTTCACTTTTATAGATTACAGAAATTAGTAATATACACAGCAGGAATACTAGCGAAGGAGTCCGCTAATCATATTTCTTTACTTTTAGTATACACTATCGATTAAGTATGGCTAATTCACTTCGTTTTGTTCAGATAATATTGATAGGCACCGTTCACACACTATTTTTCTCATTAAAAGTTATTTGCAAGTACATTCAGGTCATATTATTATCCCGAAGCACGTTGCTATTTTTGAGTATTTAAAAAGTTTAAATGGAAAATAAAATGTGGTCTTCCAGGTATTTCACCAATTCCAACGTTATCTTCGAGCTTGAGGCTAACACTTGAGGACGTATCGCTGGGGAGATAATTATGTATAAATGATATACGCCTCTAACGAATAAAAAAAAACATCGTCTTAAAAACACAGGACAAATAATCCCATCCTATTTTAATTTTCGAAGATTAGACTCCGACAAGCAAAGATATTAAGTAGATAATTCGTGCGTCAATTTTAATGAATCAAACTGAATTTAAATTAAGAAAATATAATGAATATAACACAAGTCAATCTGATATCAAAACACCTTTTGAACGATGCGTTTTATTTTTCTGTGATGTTACCTCGATCTCTTTGGCAGCTTACGTGATCGGTTAGGATTATTGGTTGCATATGTGCATACATACTTTCGTGGAGTCCCTATTTAAACTGGCCGAGCTCGCCTGACCAAAGAAGGAAAATTATTCAGACTTGAATCACAGTTAGATTCGTTTTGTACATAGAGACATATCCGGTTGGGTATTATACTTTGATAGAGATAGGGGTGTGTAGTTTACAAATGTGCACAGTAGAGTCTTTCGAGGGAGGTTAAAAACTTATTAAATCGGACTTGTTTATGCTCGTAGTCCAAAATATGCGAGCGTCTACATTGCATCATTTTTAATATATATATATATATATATATATATATATATATATATATATATATATATATATATTATATGGAAAAATGCGCGCATGAAAAGTAATATTCTTAAGATTTTATTAAACCTGGAAATGTAAAGGACAAGAAATTCAACCTGGAAAAGTAAAGAACAAAATATTCTAGTAAAGTAAAAAATAAGAATTTTTTAGACTTAAAATATTGCAGCAAAAAATAAAATTTCAATATTGATAAATATTTTATTTATTATTTGCATATATTGTTGTTTATTGTTGAGTTAGAAAGGGTGTCAGTCGCTGGATTGAACTTCTTTTCCCCCTATTATTTGCATATATTTATGTAGTGAAAATTTTTTGAATAAAATTAATTCATTAGTTAGTTAGTTAGTAGAATAATTTTAAAATTTACATAAAATTAATAATTTTATTATATCATAATTAGGATCATTTAATTCTTTCTAACTCAACAATAAACAACAACATATGCAAATAATAAATAAAATATTTATCAATATTCAAATTTTATTTTTAGCTGCAATATTTTAAGTCTAAAAAATTCTTTTTTTTTTTTTTACTTTACTAGAATATCTCGTTCTGTACTTTCCCCGGGTGTAATTTCTTGTCCTTTACTTTTCCAGGTTTAATAAAATCTTAAGAATATTACTTTTCATGCGCGCATTTTTCCATATAATCCATGATTTTTCCAGGCATTGCTATTGTATTAATATATAAATTTATAATATTTATTAATGATTGTCAAAAAAATTAGCTCTCAAACACACATTTATGCAATATTTATCATTCAATCACAGTAGTTCCGAGCCAGAGTCTCTACCGAGACTGCGGTTCATGAATTCGTGATCTGTATAGAGCGTAAACTAACAAAAAAGAAGATGCCACTCTGTGTCTTTTTAGATATCGTTGGAGCTTTTGACAACATACCCTTCAGTAGTATGTTCAAGTCGCTACGAGAACTCAATGTGCCACCAGTACTCATCCGATGGATTGAGTATATGGTGAAGCACAGAACAGTTCAAGTAGAACTACTGAGGGCAACTGTTAAAAGGGAAGTAGTTAAATGAAACCCCCAAAGTGGGATTTTATCACCTTTACTATGGAACTGCATGCTGAATCCTTTTTTAAAGGAGTTTAAAAATAGAAATATTTATGCCCAGGCTGCTGCTGATGACATCGCAGTGCTGGTCGCAGGTTCAACAGCATCATTGGTCAGACGCATTGCCAAAATGGGACTACATTTTTCATCAAATGTGATAACGAACAATTTGAGTTCATTCAAAGAATATGTATATCATAGAATTCACTAATATTTTTAATGGATAAATTCAGCATTTTTTGCTATAAAATCATAAGGAGAGTTACAAAAAAATTAGTTATTAAAAAAAAAGTTCGGTGTTTTAATCATAAAAAAACGATACACGGGATGTAACCTAAAATCTTTCCACGAATCCCCGGTACTCTAACCGTTACGCTAACATGTCATATTGGCAAAATCGCAGTAAAAAATATTTATATACAAAAAAAGTTATGCAAAATAAAAAAAAAGCGTCAGTCACTTATGTACTTACTCTTCTGTTTGTGAACCCACATATTTTGTTGTAACTTTTTTCTACTGAACCAATTTTCGAGATTTTTTTTTCAAAATGTAGTTAATGCGGTGTTCTATCCAACTATATAACCTGTTTGAAATTTGGTTGCGAACGGAATTAGTGGTGTGGGTTTGAATGTGTCTCGATTCATTCAATTTCGGACTTTAGCATATATTCAACCACTACCGTGGTTGAATGATATATATATATATATATATATATATATATATATATATATATATATATATATATATATATATAAGTGAACGTGTCTGTGTGTGTCTGTGTACATTTCCCTACGCAATAACTGTCAATTTTTAGTCTACGTACTCGAACTTTGATATACAGATTATTGAGATATGCGAAAATCGATGTGATCGGTTTGGAGCCAGAAATTGTGCGAGTAAGGGGTCAAATTTCAACGATTTGACCTTTCAGAACTCTACAAAACTCCTCCGACAATTTTTGGTCTACAGACTTGAAAGTTTCGATATAGGTTCCTTGGACATGGATCAAACTAAAAAACTTGCTTTGAGCCCAAAATAATAAATTTTCAGGGATCATAATAGGGGTCAAATGTTAAAAAAATTACCTCTGCTGTCTCTTCCAAATTACTCAGACAATTTCTGGTCTAAATATTTGAAATTTTACATAAAGGGTATTCAGAGATAGAGCAAGCTTTTTCAACAGTTTGGGTCGAAAATTTTTAGTTACCAATATATAAATGCAAGTATGTATGCATTTATGTTTGCATGTCTGCCTTAAACTTTCAATAGAGCGACGGATTTTACCAAGGTAAGTATCGTTTTAAATTTAGACCTTTCATACGACAACTATCGAAAAATTGCCTAAAAACATCATTATCTTTCCCTTCAACTAGGCATTTTTCCACCTTTTTTCGTCGATATTTTTGAAAGTTATCCTCTCCTTTAGATTGTCTAGCTTTAATTAAAAAAAATGTCGCTTCCGGTTTGGCGGTGGTCGTAACAGTAAAAACGTTTCCTCCTTTGCGGTACGGGTTGGAGATTGCCTTCCTACTACCACTTTGTTTTTTGCTCAACATACACATCCAAACACCCGGGCAACGCCGGGCTGAAATGCTAATACCAACTTTCTTTATAACATGATTGTTTTCATTTCACCACTCCACTTAATTCTATTTATGCATAGTGTCCAATCAAGCATGATTGAGTCGAATTTACAATGAACACCTAATATATATATATATATATATATATATATATATATATATATATATGTGTGTGTGTGTGTGTGCGTGTGTGTATGCATATATATACACACACCCACATATATATATATATATATATAGCCATCCACATCCACATATATATATATATATATATATATATATATATATATATAGTCTCTTTATACACAAACATTATGATTGGGTCGAATTTACAATGGGAACCTTCTAGCATATATATATATATATATATATATATATATATATATATATATATATATATATATATATACCCAGACCCACACACACATATATATATATACATACACACACCCACACACACACACATATATATGTGTGGGTGTGTACTTATATATATATATATATATATACGTATATATATATATACATATATATATATTTTCATTTATACGCAAATATTATGATTGAGTCGAATTAACAATGAAAACTTTCTAGCATATATATATATATATATATATATATATATATATATATAGTCTGTTTATACACAAAGATTATTGGTTGCACATGTGCATACATACTTTCCTGGAGTCCCTATTTTAAAGAGGCTCAGCTCGCCAGGCCAAAGAAGGAAAATTATTCAGACTTGAATCACAGTTTTATTCGCTTTGTACAAAGAGACATGTCCGGTTGTGTGTTATACTTTGAAAAGATGAAGGTGTGTATAGTTTATGAATGCGCAGAGTAGAGGATTGGGACGGAGGTATGGAGAGTAGATGGAATAGCAGAGAAGTCTGATTCGACCTGTTTATGCTATCACAGCGAGAGATGTATCGATTAATTTTTACTAGACAGTTGTCTCTGTTTTCTTTGATCGAAAGTAAGACTTCATGTTTTTTTTTTCCTCTTCGGGTGGCATTTTCTTTTTTATCTATTTTATTGATAAGCTCTAATTATTTATCATTTGGCTTTTTAGGGAAAATAACTTTGCCCATGTGTGTTGCAATTGTCTCTACCGCACTCGTTAAGAAATATTTGGTATTCAGAGAAAATGTGATTTATATATATATGTATATATATATATATATATATATATATTTATATATATATATATATATATATATATTTATATTTATATATAACGTGTCTAGAACTGGAGCACCTTTTCAATTCGATATTTATCTGGCTAACATTGCTAAATGCTACATGGGCAAAATTGTCAACAAAACAGTTTGCTATAACAGGTTCGTAAACTAAATATGTTTTCATGCATTAACCTACATTAAACTATGTTATTGGAAAACTTTTTGTGTGTTTATGAACGTGTTTAACTTACGTGTCTGACCCCCAAGACTGTCATGGGCATGGGATATGTGACTACATTAAAGGTGGTTTCCTATGTGGCAGGGATATCCCTAAGGAAGATCCTAATTTACCTTATATGGGCTTCCGGGTTGCACTTGCTTACTCCACTGCATTTATATTTGACCTCTATCGGCCCCATAACAGCGGAGTTACTATATTTATGAGTATATCTGAGAGAATAGACCACCTCCTCTCTGCACACCCCTCGGCTAATATTCACATCTGTGATGACTTCAACGTCTATAACGTGGAATGGCTGATCCACTCAAATAAGACAGACGATGAGGGGAGGTTCTGTTATGATTTTGCCATTGCTTATGACTTCACTCAGATTGTTCGCGAGACCACCCGTGTGCCCGATACTACAGGTCAGTATGCAAGCCTTGTAGACCGTTTTCTCTCCACTTCTCCTGAGTAAGGTTCATGTTCCGTTTTTTCTCCTCTAGTATCCTCCGACCACTCCGTCGTATCAGATAAGATAAAAATGAAATGTAATATGTCCCCAGACGTACCCCTGCACTGTACTGTATACCGATACTCCATGGCTGACTGGGATAGCTTCCGTACATTCATATCTGATCTTCCTCTGCATTCTATGTTTAAAAAGGATGTGCCTTCTATAGTATCAGACCAGAACGAATGGCGAATTGTAGGCATAGACCGATTAATACTATCTCAAAAATTCCAACAAAAATCCAACAGACAGCCATGGTTTTCCCCAGAATGCGCTGCTGCCATTGCGCACAGAAACCACTTTTACCATAGGTACCAACGTAATAGATGCACTGAGACTAAAGCTGCTTCCAGCTACGCCAGCAACCACTGTAAAGAGTAATAAAAAATGCAAGTGAGCTATATGCTCAGTCCGTTAAATCCAAAGTAGCTGATCAGCGGCTTGGTTCCCACCAGTTTTGGCAAATAACAAATAGGATCATTAACAGAAGAGTGCGTTCTATCCCAACCATTATCAATGGACGTGAGGTCATCTCGTCAGCATCAGACAAGACCAAACTATTTGCCAAGAACTTTTGCAGCTAATTCTACCCTATGCGACGAAGGCCATCAACTCCCTATATTTCCTCCAATAACACAGAACACGCTAGGTAACATACAAATACCTGTGCATTAGGTCACCAAGCTTATTAAGAACCTTGATTCCAGTAAAGCAACTGGCCCTGACGGCATCCCAATTATAGTGTTAAACAAGCTTCAACCTGAACTTGCTCCCATACTTACAAAACTGTTTAAGCGTTACCTTAAGGAGAAGTGCTTTCAAACGCCCTGGAAAACCTCATCAGTATGCCCTGTATTTAAGAATTCAGGTGATAAGTTATCTCCAATACAAGACCAATAAGTCTCCTTTGTGTCATGAGTAAGTTGCTGGAATCCATATTAAATAAAGAAGTAGCCAACCACCTCAGCAAACATAACCTTCTAAGTCACATGTAATATAGTTTTCGTTCTGCAAGATATACCGCAGATGTGCTAACGGTTATATCTTATAGGAGTAGTGAATCGATTGACAATGGCTTCCTTTCTAGGGCAATTGCTCTTGATATATCAAAGGCCTTTTACAAGGTATGGCATAAAGGCCTACTTTACAATATTTCCAGCTACGGTATAACTAGAATTTTTTTTCTCTATCATTACACCATTTCTCTCTGATAGGCTCATAAGAGTAGTGGTCGATGGACAAAAATCAGAAGCCTGCAGTATTAATGCAGGAGTCCCTCAGGGATCCATACTGGGCCCAACTCTTTTCCCGGTCTACATCAATGATCTCCCTAAACACATACTTAAATCATTCGTTGACATCTATGCTGATGACACGACCATCTACGGCAACACATCCAAGGCTGTAAATGACAAAGTTCCCTCTGATTCTCTCTCCTCTGATCTCGAGCGTGTGTTTCAGTGGGGGAAAGGTGTGTGGTTACCTTTAATGCATCTAAGAGCAAGCTCCTATCTTTACATCATCAACGCACTGATCCCCATCTGGCATCAATTGAAATGGATGGCTCTCGTCTAGGAAAAACCCCATGTTTTGACAATATTCTGTGCTTGACTTTTACTCCTGACCTGAAATGGAACACGTACATCAAGCCTGTTGCCAAGGTCGCTGGAAAGATGGTGGGATCCTTCTACCGCTCCAGAAGATATCTCACTACTGATGCAATTATCTATCGATATAAAAGCCAAGTACGCCCAAGGATGGAACACTGCTTCCATATTTTGGGCAGGAGCTGCTAAAACAGCCTATCCTGCCTTGACAGAGTACAAAATAGACTTCGTGGCTTAGTGGGAATGCCCTTTTCTCTTCCCTGCAACCTCTCTCCCACCGAAGAGACGTTGCCAGAATATTTTTGTTTTATCGTTATTTCCATGGAAGGTGCTCGTCTGAGCTCCAATCTCTAGTCCCCCCTCGCAAATCTTTTACAAAAAACACCCGTCTAGCTGAAACTATTGTCAAAAATTTTCCCCACGCTTTATCTGTGCCTAAATCAAAACGTAGATTTCATGAACAAAGCTTCCTTCTTAGAAGTGCACGCCTGTGGAACTCTGTTCCTCTGTCTGCTTCCCACCTGACTACACCCTGTATGCCTTCAAGTCCAACGTAAACAAATTCCTGATGAACCGCCTCCTTAAGTAGACATTTTTATTAACTCTCCACACTAACGTACTGTACATGCAATGGCCCTTATCACTGAGTGGCTTCCGGGCCTTGATAAGTGTGATCACCTTGTAAAAAAAAAAAACTAAGGAAAACGTCTGGATTGTTGTATATTTCGGTTTAAGTTCTATTAGCTGCAACACAAGTCGTGATTTCTAAAAAAAATTATATCACTAGTATATTAGGTACACTATATTATTGAATAGAAAATTGGCTCTATAATTAAAATTGCTTGATCTGAATTAATAGATAATAAAGATATAATATTTCAACGTATCTTGCAAGTTGGCAACGCCGGGCGGCCTGCTTATACAATAAAAATATCAACTTAAGGTAGGTTTTTAACAAGCAAAATTTGTAAGAATTAATTATTAGCCACTACTAGAATGGGAATGTTGTACATTCTTTTCCGATCTCATTAAACGAAATATGTGCATTGTCGTATCCAGCAAAAGAACTTTACAGTTGTATGTAAGGCGATTTACGGTCTCTACCTCTGTGTGTCACAACCGCTTTGCTGTCATTATTAGACCACTCCTTTTCTTAAAAACATCGGTCACACTGCCTTGATCCTAGGTAGCTCTACTCACAGTACACTGTTACAATACTTTATGAAATTATAATCACAATATCTTTAACACAAACATTTGTTTTAATCCAAGTTGGCTGATGAACAATACAATAAACAGGATATTATACTATGAGTGGTTGAACATAAAGACGAGTCTTTGTATGACTTATTTTCGACTGTTTATTCTGGTATATGCTATCAGGAATTCCTGCTGCGTTCGATATTCAACTTTATACCGATCGTTTAATGAGGATATTCATACATTCTATATGCCCGTGTGTAAGCATGGTGTATAAGATGAGATACAACCTCTGCTTCTGTGTGGCAGAACTTTGTATTGCTGTCATTATTAGACCGATGCTTTTTTAAAAGCATTGGTCACAATGCCTTGACCTTAGACAACCATGATAATTTTCTCCTGATCGTAGTAAGTCGATCACATTTTCAACAGTCTATGGAGCCTTCTTTATCTATAGAGTCCTGGTTGTTAGCGTATGTGTATAGGGAAAATCGCTTGACGTTGACAACATAATGCGCGTGGAGTTATCTTCCCTGAACAGAAAATAACCAGGTGTGATCTCCGCTGTCAGCTATATATATAAAGGTGGCATTCATGCAGCCATTTGCTTTTTTGTTTAGATCTTTCCAAGATCTTTAATGAAACTTTTTCTCCATATCACTGTATGTTTATAAGCAAATACAAAATTCCTTATTAAAATATTTTCATCGACCATTCATGAATTTCAATATCCACAACACGGTAAAAAGCAGCATTTGTTCCCCAAGACATAGCCACTAAAAAAACAAGTATATTGATTTCTTCAGGAAAAACTTCCTGATGTTAAGTGTTCGTTTATAAAAAAAAAATTCGTCCACGTCCATAACTCAATAAATTACTATTCACAGTACAGATTGCATCAATAATACACAACTTGTATATTTAGTATTAGATTTTTAAAAACCGATCAAATGTCACATGTCAGAATACGAGGTCACTAAGATACCAAGTTTATAAATTTAAGTTATTATTAAAATAATTGTTACGTGTTTCCAAGAAACAATAAAACAGCGAGAATAGGTGTATTTATGATACATTGTTTTAGCTAGAGTATAGTCCATCCACAGTAGGCACTACAAAGTATACATTACATATGCATAACAGGCTGCCCGTCGTTTCTGCTCGAAAGATGCGTTTTAATACATGCAAGAAATGTACATCGTATTATAGAGAGAATTTTCTATCGACCATTATAGTGATATATATATATATATACATTTATATATATATATATATATATATATATATATATATATATACATATATATATATATATATATACGCTTTATTTTTTATTACCGTGTCTTTCTGTAAGAGTTATGTAAAAGTCTGAGGATGCTACAGACGGCCAAAAAACGGCCAAGTAGCTGAAACAATAATGTAACTTAACAGAAAGATACGGTAATAAAAAATAAAACGCATATCTGCTCTATAACGGTATTGAGCACTTTCTTCAGTTTTTATTAATTACCATTTCCACTAAAAACTATATATATATATATATATATATATATTAGTAGTAGTAGTAGTAGTAGTAAAATAAAAACTAAAAGTATACATATTTATGTAGCGTAGAGAAGGTGCTAGGTAACATAATGGGGGCGAAATAAATAAGTAAAATTATTGAGGTTGTTAGTGGGACTATATTGAATTCTAAGATAAAACAGGAGCGTACTATATAAAGTGTACTGTAAAAACGAGTATAGGGTCCTTATCATAGTTTTAAATAATATAAATAGTTTATGTATTTAAGATTCGGGGGGGTATAAAGGTAGTTGGGATGTGGTTCTATTTTATCCGTAAGTAAAGTTGTATGGAGTCTATGCGAGGGATTTACGCAAAAGGTTGTTATCGACAGCGGTAAGTGAGACAACAACAGCACTAAAAGACAGTTTATGTTTTGACGCGTAATAATATGATGAAGAATTAAAGCAGCATCAATCAGAGTTAATTATACCACAACATTACTTATAATGGGAATATGACTGTATCGTGGTGTTATGGGATTAATGCAAGTTAGATTGTGGATTACATGGGGAGTGTACTAAGGTTCTAATTTATTAGGAAGGGGAAAGGTATACAGGTGAATTAAAGGGGAAAATTATGAGGTGGGTATAGCTAAGAGTTTTTAATAGTATTATAATACTTTTCTGAATATAACATATTGTGCATAATATGTAGTGATAATCCTAGGGATGCCTTGTTGTAAGGTATAAAGAGGTGCGTGTAAAATATATGGCAAAGCCTAGAGATAGGGGAGTAAAGTAGATGGATATGGATAAATCGACAAAGAAGTAATTTAGGTTTGGACGAATGGCGTGGTGTGAGAATAGGGTAAGGATGAACTAATGAACATAATAAATAAAAATCGATACAAACGCTAAACTAAATTTTGTTAATTGGGACAACTGTTGGAGCGATAGGATACATGTTTACAAAAGTGAGGCATAAAGTGTAAATAATGTATATATATATATATATATATATATATATATATATATATATATATATATATATATAGGTTTAACCAGCTAAGCTGAGATTTCGGTGAACGAGATACTATCCCTTTAGATACAAAGCTCTAGACCAGGAAAATGTTCGCAGATGTCCATATTATAATGCGAAATTTTCTGTGATGCATCGACCAGCGGCATCCATTCCTTATGAACAAGCAAGATATAAACAACAGATTACATTTAGGTTCATGTTTGATGAGGGTGATATTTTCCTGTATGGGAATTCGATGAAGTGAATTATTAATGGAAGTAAGAAAGATGCAAATTGAAATTGAAAGATCGTCTTATCAGGAGATATGAAAGAAGATGAAATTACCTCTGTCCTAAAATAAGGATGATGAAGATTGGGTATCTAAATTGCCCGACTTTCATTTCAACTTAAAGTTCAACAATAAGAACCGAGCTCTTAAAGGGGTATACGTAATATATATATATATATATATATATATATATATATATATATATATATATATATATATATATATATATAGCAATCTATACTCCTATAAATTCGAGTTTTTTTGTGCATTGGTACTCATATTAAAAACCTTCTTTTCTGTTTATTTAAAAAAAAGAATACAATTTTCTCATACATGGGTTGTGGAATTGCATTTCTTAGCAAATGATCAAGCTAATTTGCATATTCTTTTAAACATTCATTTTAATTAATTCCCTATTAGTTGCTTCAGTTTTCTAACGGGATAATCATCTTTAGTAAACTATTGTGTAATTATATTCATGCATATATTCTGCATGATTCATACTTGCATAATATTTGCTTAAAAAGATTATAGTAAACACAAAATTGTTTCTATATATATTTATGTATACGTATATATTCTTGTTTAACAAATTTTGCCTACTAAACTCCTACTAGAGTTTTTTGATCTACAGACATGAAACTTCATATAGAAGGTATTTGCATCCATGCAAAACTATATTTGGGTTTTAGTCTGGAAAAATCGGCGCAAAAGTGTGAAAATTAAAAAAAAAGAAAATGAAATTTGCCAGGTGAAGGTCGGACTCCGGGATAACGAATGCATAACGTATTAGCTATTGGTTCATGTTTTAATTTTTAGCCTTGCAGTAAACATGTTCTCATATCCAAGACATTGACGGCAGAGGCAAAATAAATCATGAGCTGAACGTTTTGGTTTCGATTCTCGGTGGTGGCGCATGGGTCTTTTTTTTTAAATATTTTTTAAATCACTACTATATATCACTACAATCTATCTATATATCTATAAAAGTGGAAATGCCTGTCTGTCTTTTGTATATGGCAGTTAAGAAACAATGTTATACAGAAATGCATTACTTTACATATTCAGTAAAGCCGGGCGGAACTGCTAGTATATATATATATATATATATATATATATATATATATATACATATACATATATATATATACATATAAACATATATATACATATATATATTTATATATACATATATATACATATATATATATATGTATATATATATATATATATATATATATATATATATATATATATATATATATCAAAACGAGAGGCATCTCGAATAAAAATATTGTATAAACATATTCAAACGTATTTTTAGGCCATATTTGCGTGTTTCTAAGAATTACATTATGATATGTAAGAGAAACGTTGGAATGGGTGTATTCATTTAAAATGAAGTGTAAATTATAAATAACGTATATTTTTTCTTCAGATGTTCGGCTGTTTGTTACTATGAAAGAATTTGGATGCTGTTGTTTTATGAATGAAGGAAAATGTTTGCAGATCACTTGTGTAATAGATTAACGTCTTATCTACTCAGCGCATTCTACATTCGAGTTTTCTGTTGATCCATCTGCAGAAAGGCGTTCATTTACGTAAACGTACGCCATCCTATCATATAATTAGATTAAATATAATAATTTAATAATCTAATAATTTAATAATTGTTTATTTATTTCCTAATTAGCAAATGTTTTTATCAGGAATATTTTTTCGTTAATAACTTTACTTGATTTTACGCTTCATCTGGAATTTCCAGGATTTCATTCGGTTTCTAATATTTGCAAGTGATAGGGCCTTAAATAAATTAATCTTCATTCCGAAAAGTTTAACTATTTGGTTAACGAACTTTTTTTGTTGTTTAAACAACGACTCGGAAAATAATTTTGACCTTGTCACGAATATGTGAAGTCCTATGATCAAGGTTCAGAATAAATCATTTTTAATCACGCCAATATAATATTCAGTTAATTAGCTGAAATATTAACTTTATTGTGTGCTAATGCACTGAACCAGAGCTAATCAGATCTTGGCGAATAATGCGCTATAGAAAAATTAAAAGACCATGAATAACATAACGTTCAGTCACACGGTATCTAATGTTCCAAAGATAATTAATATCGTAGCAAAAAAATACAGTTTGATAAAAATACGGACTAGGAATAACAATGTTTACGTTACTGGCAGCCTCTTTATAATATGTAATAACGAAATAAAGAGGGATCTCAGGTATGTAAACCTTATTTCCTTAAGAAGACAGACTTTAGCTAATTGAATGTATTAATTTTAAACTATAAGGCTAAC
>NC_136501.1:102470882-102475882 GCF_053919585.1 Euprymna scolopes | reverse complement strand
ACACACACATATATATATATATATATGTATGTATGTGTGCATGTATGTGTGTACACATATGTATATTTATATATATATAAAAAAGGGCAGAAATAAGGAAAATCGTCTGCCTTAAACCACTAACCTAGTTCTAAAACAGATCCTTTGTTCGATAAAATGCATGCCCATTGGCTGATTGGAAGGGGCGTGGTTGATACTAGAAAGCTGATTGTCTAACTAAAATCCTCAACATATATAAAAACAAGAAACAACCACAAAATTCGCGCATAAGCCTGACGAATCCTATAGTTGGATGAAACGCCGAATATTCAGTGTAGCTTAATCGCCATATATATTTTATAAATTACTGATATATATATATATATATATATATATATATATATATATATATATATACACTTAGAGAGAGAGAGATAGAACGAGAGTGAGAGAGAGAGGAAGTTTTAATATTTTTCATTGCTTATATATATATATGTATGTATATATATATATATAGATATAAATATATATATATATATATATATATATATATATATATATATATATTAATGGGCTTTTCCGTAGCTACCGCAAAGGTAAATTTTTCTCACATGCTTTTTCCGTTAAGGGAATTTTTCCTTTTTCTTATTTTTCCTTTCTCTTCAAAATGCTATATTGTCAAAAGTATTTTTATTCATAAAGTCCGAAGACATGCTGGTTTTGAAAAATGTTCAAATGATATAATATTTGAAATCGTCGACTGGACATGGAACCAATTGTGACGTAAAATGAAATACAATTTTTGTTCCCATCAACAGCTTTTTGAAGTCATATATATATATATATATATATATATATATATATGTATATACATATATATATATATATATATATATATATATAGAGAGAGAGAGAGAGAGAGAGGGACAGGCAGGGAGAGAGCGATATGTGAGAGAGAGTGTCTGTGTGAGAAAGAGAGTGAGTATAATTATTTGTCATTTCTTTCTATCCCGCTAGTTATATTTTAATGATTTCAAATAATTATTTGGAATTAGTTTTAAAATTGGTTGTTGCCGGCCACAGGAAAGAAATCTCGTGAAAACATCTTATTTGTAGAAGTAAATAATACCGAAATTGTAAATCAATTCATAGAGTAGTTGATATGCAAGGCGTTACTTGTAAGAAAAAAATACAAACACATCATCGGATAAACTAAGCTAGTTCGATTGATATATGTTATATTATGTTTATTTTTTTAAAAAAATAGGCGTTCGTAAAGAAAACTCGATAATTAATCCAGTAAAACATGAAGGAAACACAGAATAGAAAATAATTGTAGGGGAAGTATTGGAAAATAGATCATGCACGTAGTAGTGTTGGGACGATTAATCGGAATCGGTAATCGAAAAACTCGGAAGATTTGAGTGGTATTCGGGTCGGTATCAGAATCGCAAAAAGCGGATGCCCATTTTCCGATGTCAAAACGTTTCTTTTTTCTCTTTTTATTTGATTTTACTTAAAACCAAAATTTTCCAATAATTATTTAATGTCCACCACAAAAACTGGCTTGGATTTTCGACTTACACAGATGCAGTGGGCAGCACAACTCATAGCTTAACTATATCTCACTCCCTATCACAAATTGTTACGTTTCCAACCCATTTCCCTGACAAGGAAGAACAACACGCATCACTTCTAGATCTGTTTTTGACCACAGTTCCCGATGACTGCATAACGGAGGCCCACAGCCCACTCGGGAACGCTGATCATGCAGTGATAATGGTTGAAATCGCCCTAAACTCTAGAGCCAAAACTGAAGAGCCAGTGCTCAAAACAACGAGATATTATAAAAAGGCTGACTGGGAAGCCATTAGGGAACTAATCAGAGATGCCCCATGGAGAAATATTTGTTCTCTCCCTGCTGAACAGTGTGCAAACGAGACCACTGACTGGTTCAAAACTGCAATCGAAGCGCATGTTCCCATGCGGAAATGTTATAGTAAGCCCCACTCTCCCGAATGGTTTACGTCGAATTGCGCAACTGCCATTGCTCAAAAGCAGCATGCATACCATAGGTTTAACCAACATAAATCCGGTTAAAACAGACTGAAGTGTATAGAAGCTAGAAATAACGCTAAGAAAGAAATAGCGACAGCTAAGAGAGAATTTACGGAAACCACTAAAAAGCGCATCGAAGCACAAAAACTAGGAACTCAAGACTTCTGGAAAATCTACAACAGTGTAGTAAATAATGGGCAATCAACAATTCCCCCACTATAATAATAATAAAATAATAAACATCAATTGATTTTTGGCTAAAAAGTAAAGGTAAAATCGATAGATCATATTCCACAAGTGTATTTTGACGTCTAAGAATATATCTGCATATTTAACATGTGATTTTAACGAAAAGCGGGGAGAATATTAACTTATAGTTAAATAATTAGAGATTTATAAGGAATCGGAATCGGTAATTGTATCGGAATCGATAATTTAGTACACAGTCGGTAATTGTTTCGGAATCGGAAAAATATTGAATCGTCCCATCACTAGCACGTAGCAAAATTAGTAATATGCGTAGAGAAAAAAGAAAAAAAAAAGATGTAAACGATGTGAGGATAAGTAGTGAGTTTCGATGCGCGTTGTCACAAAATCTTCCTATATATAAAAGTCTGCGTGTTTGTGTCTGTGTGTCTGTGTTTCTGTGTCTGTAAATTTTCAACGCAATAACTCTGTTAATTTTAAGTCTACAGACTCGAAATTTGATATACAGGGTACCGACGTTTGGGGAAATCTTTGTAACCCGTTTTCGGCCAGAAATCTTACTGTTAAGGGGCCAAAGTTTAACGAGTTGACCTTTAAGAACGCTACCAAACTACTCCGCCAATTTTTGGTCAAAACACTTGAAATTTTCTATATAGGTTGGTTGGACGTGGCTCTAACTTAATAAATTAATTGGAGCCAAAAACAATAAATGTTAAGGGAACATGATAGGGTCAAACTTAAAAAAAAAATTGACCGCTTTTCTTTTCACTCTTGTAAGCAGGGAAATGCGAAAAAGCTGTTAAATCGTCTGTTTATTATTAGCCTTGCTACCCGGCGTTGCCCGGATGTTTGGAGGTGTTTGTTGAGCAAAAACAAAATGTGGTAGTAGGCAGGCAGGCTCGAACTCGTACCGGGAAGGAGGACAAAAAAGTGAAAAAAAAACGTTACGTCTTTGTCGCCGCGTCCATAGCCAAACCGGAAGTGGCGAAGGTATAAATTAAGGCTGTACAATCGAAAAGAGAGGATGACTCTAAAAAATATCGGCGAAAACAGCGACACCCTCCCTGCACAAAAGTGTCCAGTTGAGAGTGAAGGAATTAATGGTTTTCGCAATTTTTTAGGTATTTATCGTCTAAAGGGTCCAGCTTCTAAACAATATGAAACTTGCGAAGTTGGTTCCCTCTGTCGATAGTTCTAGGCAGACATACAAACATACATACATACGTGCATGCATGCATTTAAACAGACAGGTGTGAGTTATATAATAGATGCCTAGAAAGATATTTTTAGCAAAACCTCATGTCACAAATAAGGGATAGCAAAAAAAAAAAAATAGATTACATATGAAACTGACCCGTTATTTTGTTAAAATTTATTCAGATCCCTGTTTCAAATCTCTATTAAATATGGGAATAAATGCGGAGCAAAAAAAAAACAGTTTGAAGAAGAGTTCCAAATTTTATGTTTTTCGTGTATTTCAGATGTTATTGATGAGCGAAAATCATCGATATCTACTTCACGGCTGATGTTGGCTGGAAATTTATCCACACCTATGTGTCGAACCTCTTTAAATTATGCACATTAATTTATCTACAGTTTTTTATGAAGTTCCTCGAGTTTCATGGACAGCTTAAATAAGAGATTTTGTTGACAGGACAGAATTATATAAAGAGCCACTATTCAAAAGAGAGAAAGTTGTTTACTAAAGTATAATTGGTCATTAAAACATCTATTCCCGATCAATGCTAACATATTTTTCCGATCCTTATAATTAAATCACGGCATGGACGCAGCTTACAAACATGTAATCCAATTATAACATGATTAAATATATGAATTGAAATGTTTTCATACAGGGATCGGAAAATATGTTTACACTTTTGTAATGTCAAATTTCTCCCATATGTGGATGCAAACTGGAGTATAAATTGAGTCCCATGTTGCAGAGCTGCTATATGACGTTGACAATTAATCACATTAGCAGTTTTATTTTTCTATAGCATGTAACCCAAAATGTTAATAAAGAAATGACGTATTTTGGAACAAGCTGTTATTCAAAGTTATAACTGTGCATAGTATCTGAGACAATTTCAGTTTAGAATAATACATTACACATTATCCGACTGTGTCTTTAAAATTTTAACATTAAATCTTGTCCTGCCTGATGCAATTCTCTACCTATATAAAAGCCCGAAACGGCCAACGATGGAGTACTATTGCCACATCCGAGCAGGAGCTGCCAGACGAAGCTTATCCTGCCTTCACAGAGTTCAAAATAGACTTCAAAGCTGCGTGGGGGATCTCCTTTTAACTTCCCTGCAACCTCTTTTCCACGGAATAAACATTGCATGTATGTCCCTGCTTTATCGTTATTTTCATGGCAAGTACTCATCTGAGCTCCAACCTAAGCCCCCCATCACAAAACTTTAACAAAAAACCACTATCAAAAATGTCCCACACACTTCATCTGTGACTAAACCTAAATGTAGATTCCATGAACACATATTCTTTCTTAGAACTGCACGCTTTTGAAACTCTTTTATGATTGCCTGCAAGTATAACGTAAACAAGTGGCAAACGGTATAAATACAAATATTTTAAATTGTCTCAGTCATAAAGAATCTTTCTTCCATAGACTAGACCAGAAAAAGTCATGTCTAGCATCAGAACAGATACAACACTATCATCATGGTCTGAAGGCCAAGGCTATATATTAAGTTATCATTCGAGTTTTTTTTTATATCGACGTTGTATAC